>NC_088870.1:33946751-34010622 GCF_032884065.1 Artemia franciscana
TGTTTTAAAAGAAATGGGACCCTTAACATTTTCAAATCTATTATATTTTGTGCTCATCCTTTGCTAAACGAATTTGCTGCTCATCTAAGCTCTTCTACGTCCTGTGTGACCTCCATCTAAGCTCTTCTACTCCTTGTGTGGCCTCTCCTCCTCAACCAAGGAGCCGCATCCTGAGTCAAGAAACCATCAAAAAAGAGTTTTAATTTTTTTTTCATCTTAATAAAATTTTTAGCTTGATTAAGTAAAACTTCCTTATTTTGTATACAGGGTGTTGTTAAAATTTTGGCATCAAAAGAGTAAGACCATTTAACGACTAAAAAAAGGGTCAAACAAACATGAACATTAGTTAGCTATATCAAATAGTAACAAAGACGTGAAATATCATTTTTAGGAATATGAAGTAAATCGGTAACTTGGTTGTAAGCCATCAGCCAGTAATGACGCACGTTCAAAGTTGACTGACGAAGTTGAAAACTTGGACTGTGAGAGAGGGGTGTAATTATTGCAATATTAATAATAGCATTATCAATGGCTGCAAAATTTTTCTTTGTAATTTATATGATTTTTTTATTAATTTTTTTAAGCCTTTTTTTATTAACATTTGTAAAAATTATTTTTCGAATGGGTGATAGTAATACAGAAGAGGGCCCAATAAATTATATTCAGGTGTTTTGGAGCAATTAGTATAAAAGTGTCCCTGGGAGGGGGTATATTTTCACATATAATATCTATTGTTATGTGTATATTTTTTATTTGTTGTACGCAACAAATAAGAATTTTTAACATCTCGGTACTTCGACATTACATTTTCCCAAAGACTCTTTCCCCCTTCATGCATACATACCTGATTTAAAACACATCGCCTTGAGACAATCGATTTCACCACATAGAGTATATTGAAAGATTGGGTATACTCTAAATTAACAAGGTCATCAAACAGAAATACTTTTTTGCCCGTTCAACGCAGCTTAGCTGGCCGACAACAAGGATTTTCTTGTATTTTCTTTTGGTTGTTTCAGGCTGTGAAATTTTTAGTACAATAAATTTTTGTCTATGTACCCACATTGAGCCAAATAAATGAATAAGCGAAGCGAAGTAGTTAAATTTTACAAAGCTTTTCGTCTGAAAAAATTCAAACATAACAAATTTATTGATCCTCAAAGATGACAACTAAAGGTTATAAAATTGTCAAGCAAGGCCGTATCCAAGGTGGAGTGGGTACGGTTTCTGTGTACCGTACTCGTAATTCACAAAAGATTTTTTTTTTCACAAGGGGGAAACCCTTTCTTTCCCTTGGAAAACTGAAAATCACCAACTCCAACTAAACTTCGATGATTGACCACTTGTCTTATTTTTGATACATTAAATGTTAGAGAGAGTAAGGAAGTGGCATAATGTCAGGAATGAAATTGCGTGCTCAAAGTTGAAAAGCCTACATAGACCTGCCAAGATTTTTCCACCCTAATCCATGCCTACTTGGTGAAGCCGTCCTGGCTAAGTGGTTGGCGCGCTGGTGTTGGAATTCTTTGTCCAAGGGGTACGGGTTCAATCCCAGTTGTGACCAGTTATTTAGTTTGGGACGGGGGTTAGTGGCGTGACTTTTTAAGTTCAGCCAGAGTCGACCCAGCTCTAAATGGGTACCTGGAGAAATCTTTTTCTCCAGGTACCCAACTTTTTTTCTAAAGAGGAATTTTTTCGGGGTGGCTGTTATTACTGTTTTGTATTGGTTTAATAATAAATGTTTTTTCTCTCTCTCACACCCACCATTTCCCCAAACACATCCCATCAAAATTTTAAAAGGGATATTGCCCTTTTCAATATTAGAAAGTGATTGGAGGGCATCTAACTCCTCCTCCCACGCCTATCATTTCCCCAAATACATCCAATCGAAATTTTGAGGCAGAATTTTGTTCAACGTAGTTGAAAGATCCGACAAACCACCTCACAGCCCTTAGGGCGAGGGTTGTATACTATGCCCTGGGGCATATAAGGTTTATATAGAAAGAATGATCGTATATATTTGGAGGGGGTTCTTTGGATTGGTAATCAGAAGTTCTAGTGTTCTTTTCAAGACTGAGAGTGTTTGAAGGGTGTATATCCCCCAATCCTCGTATTTTCGTGAAATGCATCTGATAAAAATTTTGAGATGGCCATTTATTGTCGTAGAAACTTCGAAAAAGGCTCTTTCGATTGGAAATTGAAAGAGCTAGTTCCCTTTTTATTAGTAAAAGTGATTGGAGAGCAACAACAACAACAACCCCCCCCCCCTCGTACGCCCATTAATTCCCAAAGCGCATCAAAATTTTGAGATAGCTATTTTGTTCAGCCTATTTAAAAGGTCAGGAAATTATGTCTTTGACAACCCCTATACCTTCTCAAGACTAGAGCATAATTTGCACTTTGCTGAACAAAAAAATGGATGTGGATTATCAGTTTAGTATGCATAAAATAATATATATTCCTTAAAGTTTAAATAATTTTTGTTTATTAAAGTGGAAAAAGCAAAAACATTTTAAATATCTTTTGTTATTCGATTTCGTAGGATGGTTGTTGAGTCTTCAATGGGAAAGTGAACGCAAAACAGATTTTTGTTTAAAAAAAATATGACAAGTTTGTTCTAAAATAAGATTTATGACTGATCATTATATTACTAGTAATATCAATACTACTACTGTGACTATTATTACAACTATACCTAAGGGCATGAAGGTGAAAATTTCAAGAAATTTTGAGGGGGAAAGGAAAACTGAATCAGATCTGGCCCTCGGTATGCAGGTTGTCAAAAAGGATGTAACAGATATATCTTAGGAACAATTAGGTGTGTGAAGTTGAAACTAACATGGCTTGTTGTGAGGAATTTTAACTAACCGAAAGAAAATATTTGCATCCTAATGCTTCTGCATCTACTCGTTCTATTATTACTGTTTATACCTCTTTAACTGCTACTGACACTACAGTTTAGGCTACTAGAATTAATTCTACAGTTACCAATAATATTGCTATTAAAACTAAGGATATTAAGCCGATAGATTTGGAATATATAGAAGCTGTATGGAACTACATCGAAACACGCTATGCCCACACAGATTGTCAAGCGGATGAATCAGAATTGCATTGGAATGGTTGATGGTATGTATTAAGCTGAAACTTTCTGTGTGTGTTGAAGGGGATGTTGAAGAAACTAAAGGTGCTATTCCCATACTGCTTCTAATGCTGCTACAACTATTGCTGCTGCGAAAGCTAAGGGTATTAAGGTGAACATTTTTAGGAGTATTTAGGCGGATCTTGAACTAAAAAAAGCAATAAGCATGTGTACTTTCAAAAAGGTAACAAGGCTATACCTGAAGAACGACTTATATTATTAATTTAGACCTTTAAGGGTAGGTTTTGGGGGATTTTGAACTAGCCAGAAGGCACTATATTTATACTTTAAATACTACCACTACAGGTAATGCAACTAATGATGCTAATGGTATTAAGATGAAATTATTAGGGAACATTAAGGAGTTTCAATTAAAGGATAAAAATATAGACATGCAGGTTTTCAAAAGGGTACATAAGCAATATCATGGGCAGCACTGATCATTAATAGCTAGAAATATCATTGAAACATTTAAAGGAGCTAAATCAATTCAAAATTAAAAGTTCTGGTGCCTTTTTTAAGAGTTTAAAGAGATTGGACGGGAAGCAGCCCTTCCTTCAAGCCCTTTCATTTTCTAAAAGTTTCTCCAACATACAAATAGCAACCCATACAATGGATTCTTATAGATCAAAAAACTAAAACAATACAAAATATTTTTTTTCCCATTATTTTTACAATATATTTATTGACTATGTCAATAAAAATGAACAAAAATTACTTTAAAAAATTTTCTCCACAAAGAAAGTTTTTCAAGAAAAAAGCAAGAGCATCATTTAGCCAAGAATGAGCAAAACTAAAGTCAAATAATCTTCCAAGCATAAAACTACCACCAATCACCATTAATAAATAAATCAAACTCAAATCGAACAGAAATTACAATAAATAGCCAAGTCAAGCCAAAAACGAGCAAAAATTAACATGAGTAGGGCTGATAACGAAACACTTTTGAAATTTTTTTAATTTTCTCACTTTCATATATAAAGACGTATCAAAATCTTTAAGGAATAAATAACAGTGTATGCAAATTAAACTGGTAATCCACGGTCATTTATTTTTTTGTTGTTGTTTTTTTTTTTCAGTAAAGCGAAAATTGTGTTCTTGTCTTGAGAAGGCATGAGGGTTATCGCGTCTGCAGGTTAGTGTCATTACCGCTTCGTGATCTAGTTTTACAATTGAAACGAATAACAACAGCAAAAAACACACTAAAAGATCGAATACGAGTTAAAATAAAACACTAGTCATTTTCTGATCTAAATTAGCCATAGCAAGTTAGCATAAATTCTTTGTGAAGATGGCACTGTTTTCTATCAAACTATAGGTAGAATTTTGGATAAGAAGTTGAGGTATCGAGGCAAAACAATTTGCTGCCAACATATATAAAACCTGAAACAAAGTATAAGCAAAATCTAAAATTCAAAGATGGCACTGTTTTCTATCAGCGTATAGGTGAAATTTTGGATAAGACGCTGAGGCATCGAACCAAACAATTTGCTACCAACATACTTGAAACCTGAAACAAAGTATAAGCAAAATCCGAAATTCAAAGATGACATTGTTTTCAATTAACGTATCGGTGAAGTTTTGGATAATACGTTGAGGCATCGAGCCAAAGTAATTTACTACCAACACACATGAAACCCGAAACAAAGTATAAGCGAAAACGGAAATCCAAAGATGGCACTGTTTTCAATCAACGTGTAGGTGAAATTTTGGAAAAGACGTTGAGGCATCGAACCACAACAATTTGCTACCAGCACACATTAAACCCGAAACAAAATATAAGTGAAATCCAAAATGAACGAAAACAAAAATTGTTAATCATATCAAACATACAGATAACTAATTCCGCTATAGATGAATAAGCAAATCATAAACCGAACTGAAATTAAACAAAGATTCATGTCATATCCAAAACACAAACAATAAATGAATTCTACAGTAAGCTGAAACTAAATAAATGTTCATGTCAAACTTATACTGAACAAAGGTAAAAATTATTATTTCAAAGAAATATCGTACCGATTGAAATTATTTATAAAAGTTCTGGGTCTTTTTACTTATGACGTTCCAAAGTATGTACACATAATTTGTTCTTTTTTTAAGTGGGAGGGTGCTTATAATAATTTTTTTTTAATAATTTGAATACGATGTAGGGCGGCCAGGGACTCCAAAAATTTAGGATTTCAAGGGGTGGGGCCCTTACTTTAACGGATGTTCCTTGGGTATCAGCAACATTTGTCTCAGAGATAAATCGCTACGATATTCGGCAGAAACACTTCTTTCCGATTTTCAAAAGAAAGTATTTTGAAAATTTGAAAATCAAAGAGACTAAATTAGCCCTATTTTCTACACAACTATATCCAAAATTTAAATTAAGAAGGGTGGGAAGCTCTTTCGTGTTGAGGATAACCCAAGATACATAATCGAAGAAACAAAAATTAAATTACATGGAAACAGGAAACAAACCCATTTTTACTCATGTTTTACGTTTCTACAATTTTTCATTTTTAAAATTTAAATACACACGTTACGATTCAGTTCAATTCAAGATTCAAAAGGCTTACTGACGCGCATTTGTTTAAAACATCGATGACATAATTTTGCATATGAACATTTTCATTAAGAAGTTATTCTAGAAATTTGTGTATCGAGTTGAGCTTCAAGTGTCAGACAAACAAGACTGTAAAACTAAATGACACCTTACGAACTGCAAAGTCTCGTATTGATTGACACCGTTCACCTTGATAGCAGCATTTTTTGGGGGTTGGATAATTTTGAGACATCCGGCAATGATTGGACAGCCAATACAACTGCACAGCCTTCGAAAATTTCGAAGGCTATCATTGGCAGTCTAATCAAAGCTGGCAATGCTTCTGTCAGGGTATATATTGTTAACCCAGACGAGGCTTAATGGCTTCGGTTCTTAGTGGCTGTAAGGCTAGCTTGACGTTTACCCTTAACACTTATAATTATAGCAAGGACTCGACAACTGACTCTGGTAGCATGTGATGTGGGGCTAGCATGAGGATGGGGGGGGGATATGCCCTATGTCGGGTTTCATGTATGATTGTAACATCTCCTGATGAGACAGGTGTTTTGTTTTCTTTTTCAAATTAACAATATCGATTTATATTCGATTCAAATCCGACGGTCTTTTAGGAACACCCTGTATATTTTGTCAACATTTGTGAACCGATTTGTAATCTCTTCGAAAAATAATGAGTTCGAACTCTGAAAATTAACATCCTAGTCTACAGGGCCATATCAAGAATTTTATCTCAGGGGGAGAGGGTATTTTGGATGAGGGTGGGATTACAACTTAAACTTCAAAAATCACAACAAATGTTTAGTTTACATATATCTTTATTACTTTTTTCATGTGGACACAAAATTTGGAGGGTTAGATTCAAATCCTGTTAGGTTCAAATCCGGCGGTCTTTTAGGAACACCTTGTCAACAATTCCGAACCGATTGGCAATTTCTTCGAAGATAATGAGTTCTTACTCCGAAAATGGAGTTTATCTCAGGGAAAGAGGGTATTCCGGGTGAGGAAGGGGTTACAACTTAAACTTCAAAAAACAAAACAAAATTTTGAATATATATATATATATATATATATATATATATATATATATATATATATATATATATATATATATATATCATGAAAAGAGAAATCACCAATGCTACAGCACAAAAAAAAAAAAAAAAAAAAAAAAAAAAAAAAAAAAAAAAAAAAAAAAAAAAAAAAGAGACAGAAGGAGAAAAGGAAGACTGTTTTCCTAAATTAGTGATTAATATAGACCAGCACTTGAATGAGGCCTTAACCCTACTCATCCAGACAATCACATAGGTAAAACAGCATAGCCACACACAATCAACCATAAAGAATAATCCATGGACAGGCAGTCATGTCGTCAATAAGTATAAGTCGTCATTTACCAAACAATAGAAAAAATAATAACATAGACAAATAATTCAGAGGCAACACCCAACATAAGGGCTCATCAGGAGAATACACTGGCCTATATAGGGTTTCGCCATTCAAAGGGTGGAGTTCAAACCTGGTACCCCTTCCCCTGGATTTGGCCCTGCTAGTCTACCGAAATTGGAATAATTTATTGTAAATAAAAAAATCACTACTTGAAATAAGTTACACATTTAATATATCCAAGTTTCCGAATTATAACATTCAAATCGTTACATTGATTGCAACATTTCAAACTATTTATAATAAGCCATTACAAGTGCGATTAAAATAAAAATAATTAAAAAATTACGTATTAAGTAGGGAAGGTAAAGAGAGAGATTATGTTCTAGGAATTAGAATTCTAATTGGACCGGTTCGATTCGAAATTTAAACTATTGACACACACTAATACCGAAATAATCTATAGTCTATAACAGGGCTTCTTAAACTTTTTTAATTCCCGACCCCATTTATGATTGCGAGTTTCTTCACGACCCAAAAAAATATAAATGAAAAATAAATTGATATTGTTCGATGATATATTTATTAGGTAGCAATATACATATGCATATGAAAATATATAAATTTAGAATTCGTTTTGAAACATATAAAAATCTAAAGTTGAAATTTGCACAAAATGCTATAGAAATGTTTTTATTATAGTTTCAAAAACAACAGTAGGTTCTGATCGTTTTAATTCTCTCGAATTTATCCAAGTAGTTGCGTGGTAAATATCAAATTAAAGTTTACGCTAAAAATTTAATGAGATGGATATGCCTGTTTTTTATTGGATAGGAAACCAAATCTTGGTGTAATGTTTGAAACTGCTGGACGTAAGACCTCTTCAACATTTTTTATCGCTGAACGATATTGGGATTTAATGTGTGTTAAAGCTGAGAAAGTAACTTCACATAAAAATGTGGTGTTGAATGGCAGAAGTTCATTTAACGCCATATTGGCGATTGTGGGAAATTCAGTTCTAGTTCTGATCCAAAATTCAGTCAAGGGGCTTTTAAGTAATCTACAATAGTTTTTGCAATACGATGAATTTTCTCAATTACAAAATTGTCGACACTGGGAAACATTTCGAACGAATTTTTTTCGACCCTACTTTTCCAAATGCTGATCTTTTTAATAAAATTTCAATTTTATCGTCTGAAGTAAATATATCGCAATTTTTTCCTTGAAGAGACAAGTTAAGATCGTTTAACTTTGCAGAAATGTCTGACAAATAACATATCTTGGATAGCCACAAGTCATTTTAAAAAAAGCAGCAAATTCACATTTTTGTTCAGTTAAAAATATTTCGATCTCGTCCTTTAGTAACAATAATCTTTTTAAACTTTGACCTCTTGACAACCATCTTACTTCTGCATGTAATAACAAAGTTGTGTAGTTGGAATCCGTATCCTTACAGAGATTTGAAAATGAGCGACTGTTAAGGGGATGGCTCTTAACAAAATTTATGACCTTAACAGCATCCTGAAGCACATCGTTCAATTCTGGTGCTATCAATCAATTAAAAAGCACCCAAAGGATTTTTACAAGCCGGGACTGTAGGGTCCCGTCGGTCGTGAAAGGGTTAAACTGACTTGGAATAACATGCACTTCGTTCACAATCATACTATGGCTAAATGAAAATAACGCGAAATGTTTATATAGTTTCTTTGAAATAACTCTTAGAAATTTTGTTGATAATATTTATCAGGATTATTTTGGTTTTAAGAGATTGACAAAAATAAATTTACATTTTTTTTAAATTTCTATAGCATCTTCTGATTCATAGTAAATTTATACAAGATATTCTAATGATCGGAATAGAAATGTTTGTATAAATAGTCTTTCCGAACCAAAAGATTTTATAATATATTTATCTACGATGATTGTTATTTTTTTTAAGAATAATTTTATAAGTTAAAAAACATTTTTTGTTAAATTGTATTTTTATCACTCGCGACCCCATAATTTTGCTACGCGACCCCAAATGGGGTCGCGACCTATAGTTTAAGAAGCCCTGGTCTATAATAATCTATAAAGACAAAAAGACAAAACTTGAAATGACTGAGATGTTTAATGTGTCCACGCTTTAAAAAAAAAGAAAAAAGGAACTGATTACAGCATCCAAACGGGTGCAAAAAAAAACATTCTAATACAGAGTCACTCTCAGTGTTGCCACCACGAATTTTCAAAACCTATTAAAAGTTCCAAAAAAATGTGAAATTGGTCAAAAACCTGTGACCACTTTCAGCGCGAGGTTATACCTTCTTATTGCAGTTCACTTTTAGTCTAGTTTTTATTGACAGATTCTGGAGTCTCATTTTTAACAGATCCGTCGACAAAACTAACTGTTTTCACTGGTCTGGTCTTCAGAATGTCGTATCAGAATCTGTCAATGAAGACTTTTACTATTCCAGACTAATTGCCCTCCAACAGCTTTTGACTATTAAAAAGGGTCCTAGAACCTTTAGTTTCCAATCCAATTAGCTCCTTTAAAATATCAATGATATCAATAGCTATTATAGAGCAGCACTGCCTACGATATTGCTTATTTAGCCCTTTTAATACCAGTATGCATATAGTTTTTTCGTTTAATTGAAACTTCCCTTAAAGGCTCCCAAAGATTTATTCTTAATACCCTTTGCGTCATTAGTTATAGTAACCATAGACCTAGTATTAAAAGAATACACATAGTGTTTTCTGGCTAAGTCAAAGTCCGCCATAATTTTCCCTCAAACGTCTAACTCAATAATTTAAGCTGTTGTTGTGACATTACTTTGTCACAATATTCGTAGAAAAGCTACAACTCAGTTCGGATTTTGTTTTGGGAGGAATTTTCATGATAGGCGATGCCAATGAATTAAAGCTCCATCACTTGGACGCCGGAATCGGCCTGAAGCAGCTTGTCAATTTTCCCACAACCAAAGGTGGCACCTCGGTTTACCAAATTTCCACAAATATTTGCACAAATATGAAAATATGCCAATTAACTTACCCTCAAACATCTAACTCAATAGTTTAAGCCGTTGTTATAACATTAATTTGTCACCCCTTTGACAGTCTATATGATCATAGTTTGTTTTGATTTAGTTTTACTAGTATATTAGTGGTAGTAGTAGGAACAGTAGTAGCAGTAACAGTGTATTATTATTTGTAGTAATAACAGTAGGAGCAGCATTAATACCAGGATTAGCTGTCACATTTTGCCTTTCGGTCAATTGAACATCCTATTCATGATGCCTGTGAAGTTTCCTCTTTATACAATAAGCCGTTCCAAAAATAATGCTAATACACCTATATCAGCAATCTGTATGCACATAGTATGTTTTGATTTGGTTCAAATTTTCCCTCACAATTTCCTTGATGTTTACTTCAATGTCCTCATCCTTAGTAGCGCTCACTACGGAAGTTGTAGTTCTAGCTATAGTAGTTGTAGTAGTAGGAGTGGTTGTGGTAGCAGTAGAAGCAGCAGTAGTTGTAGTAGTAGTAATAGCGTGCAAATATTACCTTTTTGGTCAACTGATCACCTTCTTTATCGTTTCCTGAAAGTTCCAAATTAATATCCTTAGTCATTCCTGAATTATATCCTTTTGACAACCCATATTCACTTAACATGTTAGTTCCACACTCCACTTTATATTCCCTGCAAGACTCTCCTTAATGCCCTTCGCATTTTGGGAAAGTAGAAGTTAAACATGCAAACCTTTTCTCAATAGCATATGCTATACGTTAACAATGAGCAAATTGTCTAACTTACGGCCCTTGCCCTGGGGCCTCGGGGGAGGGGGGTTGACAACTCCAAACGCATAGTTACTGAACCTTTCAACATTGCGGAAAAAATAGATGTCTCAAAATTTTTTGGTATGTTTTTTTTAATGATGGGTACGGAGGGGGGGAGGAGAGGGGCTGGTTGCTCTCAAATCACTTTTGGCCCCTAAAAAGGGCATTGTAACTTCCAATGTCAAATCAAATGAGCCCTATTTGAAGTTTATATGATCACCCATTCCTTAAAAACCTAATATGCCCCCATGGCGTAATTTACAGCCCTTGGCCCATGGTTTTTGCAGATTATCTCAACACTGAAGGCATTTTATATATTTTTTGGACAATTTTGAACAAAATAGCTATCTCACAATTTCAATTTGATACATTTGGTGAAGGAAGAGGTAGCTATGGGGGAGGAGGAGGCTAGTCTCCTTTCATCATTTTTACTTAAAAGGAAACTAGAAATTCCAACTTTCTACCAAATGAACCAGCTCTAAAACTTATCCAACCCATTCCTTCCATAAAAGCTTAAATCCCCCCGAGGCATAGCTCACAACCTTACCTCCAGGCTCTGAAGGTTTTGTCAACCCGAGACACCTTATTACATGATCTTTAGAATATTTTGATTCAAATAACTATCTCAAAATTTCTACCGGACAAATCTCGGGAAAAAACGGCGTGTGTGTGTGTGTGTGGGGGGGGGGTAGCTCCTCTCTCGTCACTTCAACTCTTAAAAAGAGTAGTAGAACTTCTGATTACCAATTTTATAAAGCCCTCTCTGCAGTATATACGAAAACCATTTCTAGAAAAATCTTGTATGCCCCCTGGGGCAAAACTGTCAACCCTTGCCATCCTCAAAGACCTCATTTCTGGACCTTTCCACTACGTTGAACAAAATTACTCTCTCTAAGTATTGATTGGGCCTTATTTTAGAAATAATGAACGTGAGGGTTCTATTTTAGTTATATGACTATCTACCTTAGTAGCCTACAGCCCTAGGAATGACACATGGATGGATGATAGATAGACTTATCTATTAGCAAATGAACTGACATCATTTTCATACAATCCTAATAAGGGCTCATGCCAGATTTGCCTCTCACTCAATCGGACTATCTCATTTGGCTTTTTCTACAATCAGCTATGGCTTGATGCCCTCAACTACGTGATTTTAATTCAACAAATAAAGTAACATTATTTCTATACAATCCTATTAAGCCAGATTTGCCTCTCACTCAATTGGACTATCTGTCTTGGCTTTTTCTACAATTAGCATCACCTTGATGTCCACAACTACTAGATTAGATAGTCATTAGATTAGATAGTCGGGGGGGAGGCTAGTTGCCCTCGATCACTTTTGACTCTTAAAAGGAAACTAGAACTTCCGGTTTTGGAACGAATGAGTCTCGTCTAAAGTTTTCATAACCATCCCTTCCTTAAAAACCATAAGTACCCCCGAGGCATAACTTCAAACACTTTCCCCCAGGCTCTGGGAGTTTGCTTCAAGCCCCAGAAACCCCAGTATGATGAACGTGAAATGATGAACGTGAGGGCTCTATTTTAGTTATATGACTATCTACCTTAGTTCCGCCCTAGGAATGACACATGGATGGATGATAGATAGAGTTATCTATTAACAAATGAACTGACATCATTTTCATACAATCCTAATAAGGGCTCATGCCAGATTTGCCTCTCACTCAATTGGACTATCTCATTTGGTTTTTTCTACAATCAGCCATGGCTTGATGCCCTCAACTACGTGATTTTAATTCAACAAATAAAGTGACATTATTTTTATACAATCTTATTAAGACAGATTTGCCTCTCACTCAATTGGACTATCTGTCTTGGCTTTTTCTACAATTAGTCTCACCTTGATGTCCCCAACTACTAGATTTTAATTCAAATGCTATGGTTGCTCTTAAATCATTTTTACTCTTAAAAAGGGCAGCATGACTTCCAATTTCAAATAAAATGAGCCCCATCTGAAGTTTATATGACCAACCATTCGATAAAAACCTTGTATGTCCCCAGGGCGTAACTTACAACCTTTGCCCCAGGGCTCTTGAAGGCTGTATAAACCCTGAAGGCTATGTTATACTCTATGACGTTATATGATTGACTATTTTGAACAGAATGACTATCTCACAATTTCAATCAGATGCATTTGATCAGGGTAGTCAGGGGGGAGGCTAGTTGCCCTCGATCACTTTTGACTCTTAAACGGAAACTAGAAATTCCAGTTTTCGAACGAATGAGTCTCGTCTAAAGTTTTCATAACCATCTCCTCCGTAAAATCCTTAAGTACCCCTGAGGCATAACTTCAAACACTTTCCCCCAGGCTCTGGGAGTTTGCTTCAACCCCCAGAAACCCCAGTATTAGTAGTAGCAGTATTAGGTGCAGTATTAGTATGAGTAGTAGAAGTAGCAGTAGTGGTAGCATGCAAATATTGCCTTTTGGCTAGCTCAACATCGCCACAAAAAGCCCCGGCATTTTCAATTTCATGCTCAAAGCCCTTTCTAAGATATTTCTTGTGTCTCCTTTCGACAATCTGCATGCAAATGGCGTATTTTAATTTAGTTCACCTCTCCCCTCAACATTCTCTGAAATTGTCGCCTTGATACCCTTGCCCTTAGTGGTAGTAGCAGTCATGGTAGTAGTAGCAGAAGTATCTATATATATAAAAATAAGTTGTCTGTCTGTGTGTCTGTCTGTCTGGTGACGTCATGTTTCTGTGTCGACTGACGTCATGAAGTTAGTTGTCGTCATTTTTGCTATGACGGTGACGTCATTAAAGATATTTAAGACATATACGTTCACGTAGAAATCTATTAATGTTTAAGTTTAAAATGACTGATGAACTTACAATGGCAAAAGCCGATGAAGATGCTCAAAGAGTCTATGCCAAAAAACTTGCTGCTGATAGAGAAAGTCAGAAAAGGAAGCGTCCCGAGGAATCAAAAGAACAGCAAGGAAACAGACTTGAGGCTAAAGAACGCAAAACCGCGCAGTTAGATGAAGATCCACCTGGACAGCGAGAGTCAAAACATATCAAAACTGAAAATGATAGCGATGATGATTGGGTTTGGGATTTTGACTTGGATAAGGTCATCAATGCCTACCAGATTTTAGTTAAAAAAACAAAGGTTCGGCGATATGTATTTCATAGTGAAGCTGAAAAATAAAGAAGAAAAAGAAAACTGAAAAAAGAAAAAATGTAAAAAACTAAAAAATACTAAAAAGAAAAAACACTCAAAGAGAAATTACAGTCCGGGACACAAATGACGACCGGGACAGAGGGAATATAAATAACGACCGGGACACTCAAAGAGAAATTACAGACTGGGATACCGGGACACAAATGACGACCGGGACACAGGGAATATAAATGACGACCAGGACACAGGTATTTAAGAATATCGTTCAAAGACAAATTTTTAATTGTAAGAAGACCGTTGAAAGAGAAATTTCTAATTGTAAAATGACTGAAGAACCTACAATGGCAACGGTACCACCATCGAAGTAGATAACCAGTGGGTTGTTCCATATTCCCCATTATTATCAAAAAGATTTAATGCACACATAAACGTTGAATACTGTAACTCCGTAAAGGCAATCAAATACATATGTAAATACGTCAACAAAGGCAGTGACATGGCAGTTTTTGGCTTGCAGCCCGAAATCAAAGATTTCGACGAAATCGTACGATATCAGGCTGGAAGATACATAAGCAGTAATGAAGCTGTTTGGCGAATTCTTTCATTTCCGATACATGAACGTAGTCCAGCTGTTGTTCACTTAGCGGTACATTTACAGAATGGTCAACGTGTTTATTTCTCGGAAACCAACGTGCAACAAAGAGCCCTGAATCCTCCGGATACAAAATTAACAGCTTTTTTTTCGCTTTGCAAAAATGATTCTTTTGCAAAAAAACTGCTGTATACTGAAGTGCCTTCGTATTACACGTGGAATACTAAAAATAAAGTATTTGAACGTCGAAAACAGGGTAAGTCAGTCGACGGCCAACCTACCATCTTCAAAGATACCACGATAGGAAGACTTTACACCGTTCACCCCAATCAACATGAATGCTTCTTTCTACGCCTGCTTTTGGTGAATGTACCCGGTCCGACATCCTTTGAGTATTTGAGAACTGTAAACGGTACTATACATGACACTTACCGTAGTGCATGCCAATCTCTGAATTTATTGGAGAATGACCAACACTGGGATAACTGCATCAATGACGCGTGCGAAACGTCAACCCCAAGTCAAATTCGTGCATTGTTTGGCATCATTTTAACAACTTGCTCTCTATCAGCTCCTACAGAGTTATGGGAAAAATATAAGTAAAAAATGTCCGAAGATATACTCCATCGAAAACAGTTAGAGACGTCAGATATGACTTTTGATTTTACATCAGAAATTTATAACTACACTTTAGTTATTATAGAAGATTTGTGCATACGTATGGCAAACAAACCTCTTCAGGATTTGGGAATGCCTTCACCTAACCGTATCGCTGCTGTTTCGACATGTGTAGAATTGGATCGTGAACAAAGTTACAGTACGAGTGATCTATTGTCGTATGTACAAAATAACATTTCCAAGTTAACGTCGGAACAAAAAGACATTTATGATACGATAGACTCAATTTCAGGACGTATACAACTACCTGCTGATTTCTGTAATTTAGTGACGTCCAAAAATGAATTGATTGAAAAAGTATTTCCGAATATTCTAAAAAATTATAAAAATAATAAATGGCTAAGTGAAAGAGCGATTCTCGCACCCAAAAATATAGACGTCCACGAAATCAACAATATTGTTTTGACCAAGATTCGAGACCAGGCAGTCCTTTACAAGTCAGTCGACACAGTTTTGGAACCAAATGAAGCGGTTAATTATCCATCTGAATTTTTAAATTCCATAGATCTTTCAGGGTTTCCACCACACGTGTTACAACTAAAAATAGGCGTACCAATAATACTTTTAAGAAACATCAACCCACCAAAGCTTTGCAATGGCACGCGACTTGCCGTAAAAAAAAAACAATGGAAAACCTAATAGAGGCCACAATCTTGACAGGGCCTTTTGAGGGTGAGGCTGTTCTTATTCCTCGCACTCCCATGATTCCAACGGATCTGCCTTTTCAATTTAAAAGATTGCAATTCCCAATTCAATTAGCATTTGCAATCACCATTAACAAAGCTCAAGGTCAATCATTAGAAAAATGTGGTATAGATCTTAATACTGATTGTTTTTCCCATGGACAATTGTACGTTGCCTGTTCGAGGGTCGGTAAACCTGACAATCTATTTATATGCAGCGACAATTGGGCAGCGAAGAATGTTGTATATTCGCAAGTTTTACGCAGCTAATTTGTATTGTATCTATCTATCTATCTATCTATATAAAAACGAGTTGTGTGTATGCATGTTTGTTTGTTTGCAAAAAGAGCGTTTGCATATGACGTCATTATTAGTACATACGGCTTTGTATATGCACAGACAATGGGAAAGCCAAGAATGTTGTATATTCGCAATTTTTACGTAGTTTAACTCCTGCAGACGAAATGAATGCTTGCCTGAAAAATTCTAATTTATGGGCACACGTAAAAATATTAAAATTAACTACAAATATGCGTGTCCGATTGCAAAACGATGACTCTGGTCAAACATTTTCAGATCAATTGCTGGCAATTGGAAACGGAAAGCTCCCAGTAGTGGGAAAGCCAAAAATGTTGTATATTCGCAATTTTTACGTAGTTTGAAACACATATATAAATCTATCTATATTCACAGGTGGGACACAGGGACACAACTACAATGGCGCGTAACGACTTACGCGCGCGGGGGGGTTTGGGGGGGCGCGAAGCGCCCCACCAACTAGGTGTTGGGGTGGCGCGAAGCACCACCCCAACAGCTATTTAGTAATAAAAGTGACAGTAGTAGCAGTAGTAGTATGCATATATCGCCTTTTAGTCAGCTGAACATCCCTCTCGTAATGTCCTAGAAGTGTCATCTTTATGTCCTAAGCCATTCTTAAGATATTCTTGATGTACCCTTTTGACCGCATTTATGCACAAAGCATATTCTAATTTGGTTCAACTTCTCACTCAACATATCCTGAAATTTTCACCTTAATACCCTTTGTCTTAGCGGTAGTCACAGTAGAGGTGGTTGCAGTAATAGTATCACTACCCTGCATACATTGCCCTTTTGTCAATTAATCAACCCCTCATCATTCCATGAAAGATCTAAGTTAATACCTTAATCCATTCCTGAGATTCGCCCTTTTCACAATAAGTATATACAAAGTGTATTTTGATTTATTTCAACTTTCCCTCAATATTCTCTGAAAATTTCACCTTCTCCCATTTAGCCATTGTAGTAGTAGAAGGAGTCATAGTAGTCACAATAGGGATAGCAGTTGCGTTATTAGCAGTAGTAACAATAGTAGCAGTAGTTGTATGCACATATTGCGTTTTAGTCAGTTGAAAATTCCCCTCATCATACCCTTGAATTTTTAACTTAATACAATAAGCTGTTCTTAAGTTATTGCGGTATGCACTAAGTATATTTTGGTTAGGTCAACATTTCCCTCAAAAATTTCCTGAGATTTTCACCTTAATATCCTCAGTCTTGATAGTAGTCACATTGGAAAATCGCAGTTGTAGTAGCAGTGGTTATAGAAGTAGTTTTGGAAGGAGTCAGAGCAGTAGCAGTAGTAATAGTAGTAGTAGCGTGCACATATCGCTTTTTGGTCAATTGATTATCCCCCTCGTCATTCAATGAAAGCTCCAACTTAATGCTCGAAGTCATTCCTGAGATAGGCCCTTTTGACACCCTCAAAGAACATAGTGGTTTTGACTTTGTTCAGCAGTCCCCTCCATGAAAACTTCACCTGCATGGTCTTTTTCGGCACAACAGGTCAAATACGTCCCCCTCCCTTCCCAATGACAAACACTATATATAAACAGTGAGCAAATGATTAAAACTTACAACTCTCGCCCCAATAGCTATGGAGTGAGGAAGGATTGTCGTCCCAGGGACGTGGTTTTGGACCCTCCGACTATGCTGAACGAGTTTTCTTCTCAAAATTTTGATCGGATGTCTTTTGAAAGTTTTTTTAACAATAGGGAAAGATTAAATGTGCCAGCAAAATCGGCCTATTGGCTTAGAAAAAACATTACTGTGGACATCTTTAAAGTAAAAAAATATGTAATCCAGCCGACCATTTGACTATGCTATTTTTAAAGTTTTGATTACCTTTGTCTGCTTTAGGATTCGAAACTCTAAAGAAGGTAAGAATCTATGTATATGTGCGACATTCAATCAATACAAACAGCTATGACTATTGGCTTCTTGAAGGAGAACCGAGCGTGGTCTATCCAAAAGTTTTAAAGACCAGGTTCGTTATAGAGTTTGAGTTATTATGCCATTATTTTCCGTCCTAAAGGATATATCAACACTAAAAAGAGCCAAAAAAAAAATATAGTAAACAAACCTTAAAGTTAAACAAAATTTAAATAAAAAAATAATTGATTTGAAAACCTTAAAACTAAAATACCTGCAAAATGAACATGTAATTAAAAAATATTTAATTAAAAGCCCCTTTATCCCTCAAAGTACAGTAGTCATATTGTTTATGTATACCCTGCTTGAAAAGGTAAGAAGTCGTAACATAATGCATTTTGGATCAACTGAACTGTTCTGATGCTACATTCTTTAGCAGAGTAATTGTTTACCAATTTACTTTTTGTTTTGAAGACTAAGTATGTATTGTCACCTAAAACCTTTTGATGCCTATAGGTTATGTTACCTAATAAGGACCTGTAATTTCCCTATTGTGGTCCGCTTTAAGAAGTAAATAAAATTAGTCATATTTTAACATCTGTCTTCTTTCCAAGTTCAGTAGGAGCGTCTCTGTTCCTACTGAACAGACACCTACCTTGCTTTAACCTATCTGGTGGAAATAATCTATCAAACAGTTCGTGGTAACGAACTGTAGTAAGGAGCGACCCGGCTCAATAGTAATCAAAACTCTAAAAGATGGAATTTTGATACCAATAGCTACGTCAAAAGAATTGCATTATAATGCTGATTTTAAATATATAACTTTAATCAAGTTTAGTCTTACCCATCAAAAGTTACGAGCCTGAGACAATTTGCGTTATTTTAGAAAACAGGGAGAAACACCCTCTAAAAGTCATAGAATGTTAATGAAAATTACACCATCGGATTCAGCGTATCCGAGAACCCTACTATAGAAATTTCAAGTGCCTATCTATAAAAATGTGAATTTTGTATTTTTTGCCAGAAGGCAGATCACGGATGCGTGTTTATTTGTTTGTTTGTTTTTGTTTTTGTTTTTTTCCAGGGGTGATCGTATCGACCCAGTTGTCCTAGAATGTTGCGAGAGGGCTCATTCTAACGGAAATGAAAAGTTCTAGTGCCCTTTTTAAGTGACCAAAAAAATTGGAGGGCACTTAGGCCCCCTCCCACGCTAATTATTTTCCCAAAGTCAACGGATCAAAATTCTGAGATGGCCATTTTATTCAGCGTAGTCGAAAAACCTTATAACTATGTCTTTGGGGACGACTTACTCCCCCACAGTCCCCGTGGGAGGGGCTACAAGTTACAAACTTTGACCAGTGCTTACATATTGTAATGGTTATTGGGAAGTGTACAGGCGTTTTCAGGAGGATTTTTTGGTTGGGGGAGGGGTTGAGAAGAGGGAGATATGCTGGGGGAACTTTCCATCGAGGAATTTGTCATGGGGGAAGAAAATTTCCATGAAGGGAGCGCAGGATTTACTAGCATTATTAAAAAAAAAAAAATGAAAAAGTAATATCAAGAAGTTTTTTTCGGAATAACTAGGATTCTACTACTACTACTACTGACAATTCACTGCAGCACCGAGCCGCCTAAGGCTAACGCAGCCGGGCTTATTCCTCTACCTCCTCAGTCTAATCAAGACGTCATTTTTTATTCCCTCCGATGTACTTATGATTTCCTTTAAGTCCTGTTTTATGTTCATTTCCCACCCCCATTCGGGGACAACCTGTTTTTTTTTTGCACCAAATGGTTGTCCATTTGGACAACCATGGCGATCTGCCATCCTCCGGCCGTAAAACGTGGCCTAGCTGTCTCATAATTTTTTTTTCAGTGTAGCCCTAGAAAGGGGGATCGAACGTCATTTTTCATGAACTTACTGTTTCACATGCGGTCATTCAAACAACTATACAAAATTATCCTTTGACAACTCTTGTGAAAGATACGTATATGAAAGGGGCTGTTTCCTCATCAACGCCCCGCTCTTTACGCTAAAGTTTGACTCTTTTTCTTAACTCTTCTTTTTAAAACAGTAAAAAACTTTAGCATAAAGAGTGGGGAGTTGATGAGGAAGTAGCCCCTTTCATATACGAAGTAATTTCTGTTCTCATAATTTTGATCGAATGATTTTGAGAAAAAAAGAGTGGGAGAGGAAGCCTAGTTGCCCTCCAATTTTTTGGTTAATTAAAAAGCAACTAGAACTTTTAATTTATTACGAATCTTTTTATTAGTAAAAGATATACAGAACTTATAAATTAGCTTACGTAAATAACTTTTTATTCTCATGTTTTTATTACAAATATTAGAGGGTTCGCCCCCTCGTCAGTACCTCTCTCTTTACACTAAATTTCAAATTTTGTCCTAATTCATTAAGAATGACCCCTGAATCACAAAAGCCGTAGAATAAATAGTTGACATTACTAAAAATACTTTAGCGTAAAGAGTGAGGTATTAGGAGGAGGTGAGCCCCTCATATGGGTAATAATTTCTGTTCGTTTTAAGTTTTAATGCTGCTCCTTACTTCCAGGCTTACTGATAATTTAGTCATACAGGTTTTGCTTATTGATCGTTCATATTCCACGAACTCAAAATATTCACCGAAATAGCTGCTATTTCTGTAAAGCACAGAGCTTATCGTTAGCATTCTGTATGGTACCTTTTCTATAAATATACGTTGCTATTTCTGTAAATCATTCACTTGTAAAGACGAAAATCGAAGAAAACTGCGTCTGGCCAGCCTTCAGCGCCACTTGATACTTACCACTTGGATGTCAACATGAGGGTAAACGTGGTTTAAGTTTAGAAATGACTTAAGAAAGAACTCCATTTCTGGTGGTGAGTACTTCCAATTACCAATCAAAATCTTAATAGCTACTCTTTGATCAATGGTAGCACTTTTTAAAGCATCATCTATTACCGGCCAATACCTAAAATCAATAGAATAAAGATTGAAATAAACTTTAGAAATAAACTATAAAAAAATATGAGAAAAAATCTGAAATAAACCTTAGAAATAAACTAAAAAAAAAGTCTGAACAAATATTCTGAAATAAACTTTAGAAATAAAATAAAAAAAAACTGAAGAAATCTGAAATATACTTTAGAAATAAATTAAAAAAAAGAATCTGAAAAAAATTGAAATAAACTTATATGCACTAATATACTGAAGTCAGTGCCATGTTTGAACTAAGATTGCACCAGGAGGTTAAGGACTGATAGGGTTGCCAAACATGGCAACACCGCTCCCACCGCCACTCTTTACACTAAAACTTAACCGTTCCATTATAATGCTTCGAGGATAAAGGGTTATTTGGATGAATTTATTTTACACAGTGGAACAGATTTTCTAGAAAATGAAGAAGGCTGCAGCTCCCATAAAACCTCAAACCTCCACTCCCCCATTGAACCTCCTTCTTCACGCTTAATTTCAAGTTTTATTACAATACTCGGATACCCAGAAAATACATTACCCCTAAAAAAGTACTATTTGTTCAATACCATGAGAACTGCCGTGGGAGAACCCATGCTGCACACTTAGTCAAAATATATTTCTCAAAATACGGGATGCAAGGTTTTAAATCCTTCTCCATATTTATCTCAAGGATGTTTCATCAAAATTTGAAAACATCAGTCTAAAAATGCGCTCTTTGTAGCCTTAAGTACCCCCCCCCCAAAAAAAAAAACAATTTCACTAGCTTTCTTCTACTATAAAGTGCGCAATTTGTAATAGAGTATCAAACATACGGGGTTCAAGGTTTTAAATCCTTCTCCATATTTATCTCAAGGATGTTTCTTGAAAACATCAGTCTAAAAATGCGCTCTTTATAGCCTTAAGTACCCCCCCCCCCAAAAAAAAAAACAAATTCACTAGCTTTCTTCTACTATAAAGTGCGCAACTTGTAATAGAGTATCAAACAGTTCATGGTAACAAACTATAGGTAAGGAGCAAAGAGGGTCAATAGCAACCGCGACTCCAAAAAAAGAAATTTTGATATAAAAAAGTGCATAAAAAAATCGGCTGATTATTTGGATTGAAAATATGTAAGATTCATTAACCCCGTCTACTGAAGCTTGAGAAAATTTACCTCTGTTTCGAAAAAGGGGGAAAGCACATTTTAAAAGTCAAGGAATCCTAATGAAAATCACACCATTAAACCTGCAGAAATGTTGAATTTTGTATTCTTTGTCAGAATAAGTATTATGGATGCGTGTTCATTTGCTGTTGTGTTTTGTTATTTTTACCAGGTGTGGTTGC
Source organism: Artemia franciscana (assembly GCF_032884065.1). Taxonomy (NCBI): domain Eukaryota; kingdom Metazoa; phylum Arthropoda; class Branchiopoda; order Anostraca; family Artemiidae; genus Artemia; species Artemia franciscana. The sequence goes on from NC_088870.1 coordinate 33,969,222, forward strand.
ATCGGACCAACAGTCATAGTATGTCAGCAGAAGGCTCATTGAAACCGAAATTAAGTTATAGCGCCCTTATTAAGTGGCCGAAAGATGGGAGAGCAGCTAGCCCCCTCCCACGCCACTTTTTTGCCCAAAGTCTTCCCATCAAAATTTAGAAATAGTCTTTTTGCTCAGCATGGTTGAAAGAACCAGAAACTAAGCCTTTTGGAATAACATGACCCCCCCCCCACATCCCATTGGGAAAGGTATGTAAGTCATTAAATTTGCGTATAGCTCATGTATAGTGTCTTTTATTGGGAACTATGCAGATTTTTTTTTTGGGGGGGGGGGGATTTTCTTCTGGGAGTGGTTCCACGGGTAGAAATTTTCGTGGAGAGGGAAATTTCCGGATGGTAGACTCTACAGAGGACGGAAGGAAACTCCCCAGAATTCCTATCGGAAATTCTTTTTATTTGTCGAGGGAAAAATTTCCCTGGGTTAGAATTGTCACGAGAATCTTTCTGTGGGATGTATTTTTTACGGGAGAAATTCTCCATGGGGAAGTTTTCGCGGGATAAATTCTTAAGGGGGAATTTTCTGCGGGAGCAACTTCCTACTAGAGGGGTGGGGAGGGTGTGGAAAAAATTTCTCACGGTGGGGAGGTTTCCAGCATGATTTAAAAAACAATCAGAAACTAACTATTTTTTTAAATGAAAGTGTGCTAAGAAAAGTTTTTCAGTCGGAATTGTTGCAAGAAATTTTCCGGGGAGATTTTTCAGTGAGAATGGAATTGTATGGAAGAAAATTTTTCTGCTGGGGGATATTTTACATGGGAGGAACTTATATATAGGGTTATACGTGAGGAGAAGAAATTTTTCATGGAGGGGGGCAGATTTCCCGGCATTATTTAAAAAATGACCTTAAATTGAATAGAAAACAAGCTCTTACAATTAAGAGTAAGGAGCAACATTAAAACTTAAAACAGACAGAAATTATTAAGTATATGAAGGGGGGTCACCCCATCCTCGACACCTCAATCCTTACGATAAAATTTGACTTTTTTACACTAGTTCTTTAAGAACGACTCCTTACAATGCTTACAATGCTGGATACTTATAACTCATGTTTCAGTCCCACAAATACAGTACTGAATTGTTTTATTTGGTCAAACTTTCAATCTTAAATAAATCAGGATATAAATACTCAAAAGGGGCGTTAATTTCGGAAGAGTCTTATGCAAAATGCGGCTGTTATACAGGTTTTACCGGTATAATAGCTAAAACCAGTTACACCGGTTTTAGCTTGATGGACGCTATGCCTGTCAAGCCCTTTAGTAAGCAAATTAAATATAAAAAAACAAGTTATTTTTAACTGCAAGTAAGGAGTGACATTAAAACTTAAAACGAAGAGACATTGTTCTGTATATGAGAGGGTTTGTCCCCTCTGCAACGCCTCGCTTTTTACGCTAGTTTGACTCATTCTTACAACTCTACTTTTTAAAACGATAAAAAACTCTAGCGGAAAGAGCGAGGCGTTACGGAGGGAACAAACCCTGTCATATACGGAATAATTTCTGTTCGTTTTAAGTTTTAATGTCGCTCCTTACTTGCAGTTAAAAAAAAAACTTGTTTTTTTTTATTTAATTTCTGAACGTTTTTGAATTAATGTATGTTTTGATTTTGGCTCACCACACATGAATAATTAAAACGAAATTGTATATTAATTTTTTTGCTAAATGGCTTTCTCATATTTTTGATCGGATAATTTTAAAAAAAGGGTGGAGGAGGAGGCCTAGTTGCTCTCCAATTTTCGGTTACTTAAAAACGTGACTAGACGTACCTTACGAATTAACTTACGTAACGAACTTCTATATTTGTGTATTTTTATTATGTATATGAGGGAGTTTGTACCCTCGTTAATACCTCGCTCTTTACGCTAAAGCTTGAATTATATCCCAAATCTTTTAGAATGATCTGTGAATAATAAAGGCCGCAGAATAAATAGTTGAAATTACTAAAAATAGTTTATCGTAAAGAGCAAGGTATTGTTGAGGAGAAATCTTTATTTCATACGTAGTATTTTATGTTCTTTTTAAGTTTTAACGCTACTCATTACTTCCAGGTGAATAAATTTTTATTTATTTTATCATTGTTTCTTTTTAAATAATGCTAGATATTCCTGGGCTCTCTTCATGGAAATTTTCTTCCCTCGTGATAAATTTCTCTATGGAAAGATCCTTCCACGTAACCCCATCCCCCGACCAACTTCCACCCCAACGCGAAAAAGTCCCCCTGAAAACGTCTGTACACTTCATAATAACCATTACTATATGCAAACAATGGTCAAAGTTTGTAAATTGCAGTACCTCCCCCAGGGACTGTGGGGGATTAAGTCATCCCCAAAGACATAGTTATTAGGTTTTTGACTGAGTTGAACAGAAAGGCTATCTCAAAATTTTGATCCGGTTACTTAGGGGAAAAATATGCGTGGGGAGGGGCTTAGGTGCCCTCCAATTTTGGTCACTTAAAAAGGGCCCTAGAACTTTTAGTTTCCGTTAGAATGAGGCCTCTCGCAACATTCTAGGACCAATGGGTCGATACGATCACCCCTGGAAAAAAACAACAACAACAAAACAAACAAATAAACACGCATCCTTGATCTGTCTTCCGGCAAAAAATACAAAATTCCACATTTTTGTAGATATTGAAACTTTCAAACTAGTATATCTCATGAAGAAATTTTTTTACCCAAAAACGGATAAAATATATTTTGATCTGCTCATCAAGAGCTATCGATTGCCGTTGAAAAAAAATTCGATCTGTCTTAGTTCAAAAGTTGATTTTTTTTTGCCGTAGGCTAATTTTTAACGTCACCACTTAGAAAGGAGCAAAGGATAAGCTCCAATTTCTTTAGCAATGACAGAACTTTTAAAGTTAAAGAGGTACATCTTATAACATTTCTCTACCTCAATCCCAACTCCGAAAAAAACAAATGATAAACCCAGCTGAAATCAAGACAGTACTTCGGACCCGTGGGAAAATGCCGCTTTTTTGTTTCTGTAAATTTTTCTATTTATCACTTAAAGCAGATATATTGGCTGTGGGGCCGGGTAACTGCCGCATATATTTAAAACTTATAGATTTTAGTTCATCTTCAATTTGAAAGTGGTGCCTCTCTGCTTGCCTGCTAGAACGGAGCTTTCCATTCGAAAGTAGAAACATGGTTTGATGAAACGAAAGCTAGGCTGCACAACTTCAGATACTTCTCGCTGGCATAGGCTATATAGCTCCACTTCACTTTGCACACCATTGTCTCTGGCTCGTGGACAAGAAAAAATCATCCTTTTTGACCCCAGGCAAGAGTTCTGCGGAGGTTTCCAAAATGTAATGCCATCAGATACTTCTCGCTGGCATAGGCTATATAGCTCCACTTCACTTTGCACACCATTGTCTCTGGCTCGTCGACAAGAAAAAACCATCCTTTTTGACCCCAGGCAAGAGTTCTGCGGAGGTTTCCAAAATGTAATGCCATAGTCATAAATCCGGCCAGCAGTCCACACTTTCCATAAAAACCGCACAAGTTAGACCTTTAATAGTTTCCAGGAATAAGTCGAGATCGGCAGCATAGGAAAAAAACAGGACAAAACCAAAGTGTTGCTCTTGCAACACATTATAATGAAAGAGTAGCCTACAATAGGCGTAAGCAAAATAATATGGGTCTGATCCTAATGTTTAAGCTGCTAGTTAATTTTAAATATACTAGTCAACTGAATTAGGACTAGAGGAGTGGACTTTTGTAGATATTTGCTATTGAATGGTTATCCACAATGTCTATGTTGTAATTATTTGAAAAGTAATTATAACTGATAGATATTAATTAGATAACTAATAATAATAGATAATTAATAATATAAACACGCATTATCTGATTATTTTCTTGTCAAAGGAAATTAGGTTCGGGGTTTAATTGATTTTATTGATCCATACAAGATTGGATTAATGATGAATGCCATTTCTGGATTTGTTTAGACGGTGATTAATGGGAAAAAATTTCTGAATCTATTTCCTTTTCGGTGCCATTACACATTACTTGAAACCAAGCTGAGTCAAAAAACATAATGGTTTAGCGATTGGATTATAGTTCATTATTCTGTTTTTTTTAATTATTAGCTATTTGGAAGAAATTAATATTTTCAGTTGCAATTAATAAAGTATGGGCTCTAATTATGTTTGTTTTGAATTAAGGTATTTATTAAGTATTATTTAGTATTTATTAAGGTATTATTAAGAAATATACCCCTTTATTTATAGAATAATTTCTACTAATTTCAAGTTTTAATGTTGCTCCTTAATTTCAACTGAAAAATTTGTTTTTGTTTAAATGCAGGTAAGAAAAGACGGCTTGCTGCGAATAACTACGAACGTTTAATCCACATTGACGGCTCACTCGTGTATTTCCTATAATAACTATTTCTTTTCTTCAGTAGAAACCGACATCTACATCTTTTCCTCTTTACCTCATATCATTTCTGTTTTAACAATGGGGGGGAGTGGACGGTAAGTATCTTTTAATTTTTATCTCATTTAATCATCATTTCACATATTATATTGTTAGTTTATTGAGGATTAATTGATGTTGAATAACTGATGTAAGGCGTTTACATAGGTTATATCGTTCAAAATTGTCCTTTAGCTAGACTAAGACTCCAGAGTTGTTTCTTTGTTTTCAAAGTAGTTTCTGACAAAGGCTTAGGCAATTTGGTTCAAATTGCCTAGACTAAGTCATGAATGATTCTCATTTATTAGATGGGACTTCAACTATTTAAAGATATAATACCAGGCACTGCCCAGTTAGAAGTAAGTTTAGCCAGAGGAATATAACGTTCAGGAATCAATGCAGTGAAGCTTTTTACCCTAGGTAGGTTTTTGTCAACATCATGCTTCTCCACTCATTCTGTTGGATCCTCCTGAGGTTCAGAAGATTGAAAGATTCACCAAGTGTATTCCAGGTTTTGAAAACAAAAGGAATTATTGATCATTGGCTTCTGATTTTCATCTGACCAGGTTTGAAAATACAATTCCATTAATTTGGGGAGTTATAGGATCTAGATTAATAGTGCCAAATCACATCAAATATAAACAACCATTTGATTTTTAAGGCTATTTAAATTTGGATAAAATTCGAGGTAGGCTACTTTTTGCTATCTGGAGAAGGGATTAAAGGAACACAAACCTGCAGTAGGCTAGCCCAATGAATCCAGGATCAAAATTATTCTTTTAGAAGGTTATAAGTTCTTGTTTTGACCTTCTTCCAATTTCTAAGGTATGGGAATCTGCCTAGGCTACTTGACAGGTCTAAACCTATTGAAATTTTGACAAAACAACATTTTGCCTTAATTTTTACTCATCACTTTCATTTTCTTTAGTTTTAGTTCTGAAAATGCAAAGCCTGTTATTTGAGTGGAATTTTAAGCCATATTATTTTTTTTCTATAAGTTTAAGAAATGTATTGGCAGATTCTTGAATCCTTGTAAATTGAGATTCAGCAATGTTGTGAAACTGAAAACTTTAATTGGGTAAAATTCAGTAAATATATGACTGTCCATAGGCTATTTTTGACTTACCAATAAAGTGAGAATACCACTCAATACCTTTCTTTATACTGTTTACAAATGAAATAGGCCTAGTCACTTCTATTGAAAAATTTAGTGAATGTTGGTGTTACCTGAACAGCTGTTATGGTCATGAAACTTGTTAATAAATGCATTTTGACTTTTTGAACATCTCTTCTCTTGCAAAACTAGCCACCATTATGGAGTTATCTGTGAACTCACCATTATGGAGTTATTATATATTTGACCATTAGGGGGGGGGGGGGTAAAGCATAGTATATATTAAATACAGCAATGGTTAGTTTACATATTTAATATATGCTATGTTTCACCCCCACCCCCTTAATGTGCTAATACATAGCCCAAATTTGTTTCTAAACTAATATAGATTTGCAATTTCAAATATACTATCAACAAAAATGGAAGTGATTGCAATTCTATATGTATAAATACAAGAATATTTGGGCTGGAATAACTCCATAATGGTGAGTTTGTGGTAGTTTTGTAAGAGAAAAGATGTTCAAAAAGTCAAAATGCATCTATTAACAATAGTTTCATGACCCAAAACAATTGTTTAGATAATACCAACATGGACCAAAAATTCATATTTAAGCACTTTTTGAGATCTTAAAACTGACAAACTTTCAAATACATTTCCTAAATTTAGAAAAACATTGATAGGCTATTGCTTTGGCTATTCTATGCAAATAACAGGAATTGCTTTGTCGGAATTAAAGGCAGAGTAAAAGTAACTGGTAGCAGAAAATTAAGGTAAAATGTTTTGTCAAAATTTCAATAGGTATTGATATGTCATGTATGCATATTTCAGGGCCCTATAGAGGGGGAGGGAGTGGAGGTGGGTATTCAAAATACCTTCCCAAGATATACTTTAGCCTGTAGACCCATCCCCAAAAGTTTCATTTTCCTAACCTGACTGCTTTTAAGCAAGAAGTCATTAGCTAGAATTTTATTAACAAATATAACACCATCTGAAAGAATATAAGATCAAACAGTTCATGGTAATGAACTGTAGTAAGGAGCAACCCGGCTCAGTAGTAACCAAAACTCTAAAAAATAGAATTTTGATACCAATAGATTCATCAAAAGAATCACATTTTAATGCTGATCTAAAATATATAAGTTTAATCAAGTTCAGTCTTACCCATCAAAACTTACGAGCCTGAGAAAATTTGTGTTATTTTAGAAAATAGGGGGAAACACCCCCTAAAAGTCATAGAATCTTAACGAAAATCACACCATCAGATTCAGTGTATCAGAGAACCCTACTGTAGAAGTTTCAAGTTCTTATCTACAAAAAATGTGGAAATTTGCATTTTTTACCAGAAGGGCAGATCATGGATGCGTGTTTATTTGTTTGTTTTTATTTTTCAGGGATGATTGTATCTACCCAGTTGTCCTAGAATGTTGCGAGTGGGCTCATTCTAATGGAAATGAAAAGTTCTAGTGCCCTTTTTAAGTGACCAAAAAATGGAGGGCACCTAGGCCCCTTCCCACGCTAATTATTTTCTTAAAGTCACCAAATCAAAATTCTGAGATAGCTATTTTATTCAGCGTAGTCGAAAAAGCTTATAACTATGTCTTTGGGGACGATTTACTCCCCCACAGTCCCCGTAGGAGGGGCTACAAGTTACAAACTTTGACCAGTGCTTACATATAGTAATGGTTATTGGGAGTGTACAGGCGTTTTCAGGAGGATGTTTTGGTTGGGGGAAGGGTTGAGACAAGGGGGATATGTTGGGGGAACTTTCCGTTGAGGAATTTGTCTCGGGAGAAGAAAATTTCCATGAAGGAAGCACAGGATTTACTAGCATTATTAAAAAAAAACAATGAAAAAATAAATATGAAAAGTTTTTTCAGCTGGACGTAAGGAGCAGCATTAAAACTTAAAACGAACAGAAATAATTACTCATATGAGGGGCTCAAGTCCTCCCAATATCTCGCTCTTTACGCTAAAGCAATATCTGTTCTGTGCAATATCTGCTATGAGTGGCGCTAACAATTTTGCTATGGTCAAAGTGGTCCACACGTTGTCGAGTGTTTGCACCCCTCGGCTCTTTTATAAAGCTGATCTACAACTTCACATGGCAAGCCCCGGGCTTTTTCTTGAATCTTTAATATCATCTTTTCTTTTTTTTCTTTTCTTTTTTTCTCTTTTTTTTGCCAAGCAGAATCACTAGTTTTCTGTATTTATATTTTACTTACTGGTTCATTGCATTTTAAGAATTAAACGATGAATAATTTCATTAATCAATCATTTTATTAATACTAAAACACTATTACAAACATTAAAAAGTTATTCGGCCCAAGTAGCTTGGCTTGTTATGGGCCATACAACAAAATAATAGACCACTAAAACAACTATAAATAATACCCTAAATCAAAGAATGAATGTGAAATAAAGATGAAGGGCAATAAACACTAGCATGCAGTAAAAAAAGGGAAAAAACTGGTAGTAATTGTAATAATAGAAATAAATAGAAACCAAAGAAAGTAGAGAAACAGGAACAACAAAGTCGACATTAGAGCATCAGAAAAAAAACACAGAAAATAAAGACTAATAAAGAGGATTTTAAAAGTTAATAAAATTCCTAAAATAACTTCAGAAGAATAGGAGAGAGATGTCAGTTGGGAATGAATTCCAAAAAGGTAAAGGGGCAAACGGAAAATTAAAAATGAAGGGAAAATAGTGAAATACGAATTGAAGGCACTTACTAAGGATTTTTTGTCTGCAATGGATCCTTCAGCTTTCCTTTAAAGATATGGGGAAGACTGTTTGAGTTTCTCGTGGGAAAGAGTTTCATTAACTACATTTCAAAACCTTATATTCTGCCTCGCGTTTCTGCATGTTGCTGGAATTGGCTAATTAAACTGACAAGTAGTAATTCTGCATCAGATTGCTTGGGAATATAGGGATCAAGAGCGAACATTTTTGATATTTATTTTTTTTCATCCAGTACTAAATATAGCCTACACCTTGCTGCAGTATTTAAGTTTTTCTGTTTTTTATGGCAAGTTCTTCTTGCCATAAAGTTTTTTTATGGCACTAGTTTTTTTTTCAGGCTATTATTTACTTGTTTTTTGTTTTTTTTTTTTTTTGTCAGGCTTGTTTTTATAGCACTTGGTATTAACTAAATGACATATAGCAATCGCAAATTCTGTCGGTCTGTCTGTCTATCGGAATGTCGGTCCTGGTACTTAAGGCACTTCCAGGTAAGCTAGGACGATGAAATTTAGCAGGTTTATCAGATATCAGACTTGATTAAATTAGAAATAGTCGTTTTCCCGATTTGACCATATGGGGAGGAGTGGGGGGCCGGTTAATTTGGAAAAAATAGAAAAAATGAAGTATTTTTAACTTACGAACGGTTGATCAGATCTTAATGAAATTTGATGTTTGGAAGGATATTGTGTCTTAGAGCGTTATTTTAAATCCCAACTGGATCTGGTGACATCAGGGGGGGGGTTGGTTGGGGAAACCTAAAATCTTTGAAAAAACTCAGAGCGGAGGGATCGGGATAAAACTTGGTGGGAAAAATAAGCACAAGTCCTAGATACGTGATTGACATAATCGAAAGGGATTCGCTCTCTTTGGTGTAGTTGGGGTAGAGGGTTAATTCTGAAAAAGTTGAAAAAATGAAATATTTTTAACTTACGAACGGGTGATCGGATCTCAATTAGATTTGACATTTAGAAGGATATCGTGTCTCAAAGCTCTCATTACAAATCCCAACTGGAACTGGTGACATTAGGGGGAGTCTGGGGGGGGGGCCTAAAATCATGGAAAACGCTTAGATTGGAGGGATCAGAATGAAACTTGACGGGAAAGATAAGCAGAAGTCTAAGATACGTGATTGACATAATTGGAACTGATCCGTTCTAATGGGGGGGGGGGGGGGTAATTCTGAAAAATTGGAAAAATGACTTACTTTTAACTTACAAAGAATTGATCGGATCTTCATGAAACTTCATATTTAGAAGGACCTCGTAACTCAGATCTCTTATTTTAATTCTCAAACGGATCCAGTGTCATTAAGGTTGGGGGGGATTGGAAATCTTAGAAAATACTTAAAGTGGAGAGATCAGGATGAAACTGGATGGGAAGAATAAAAACCTTTCTAATATACGTGACTGAAATAACCGGATCTGCTCTCTTTGGTGGAGTTGGGGGAGGGGGGTAATTTGGAAAAATGAGGTATTTATAACTTACGAAAGGGTGACCAGATCTTAATGAAATTTGATATTTAGAAGGATCTTGTGCTTTAAAGCTCTAATTTTAAATTCCAACTAGATCCTTTGACATTGGGGAGAGTTTGAAGGGGAAGCCAGAATTCTTAGAAAACGTGAAAATTGGGGTATTATTGTCTTACGAATAGGTGATTGGATCTTAATGAAACTTGATATATATAGAAGGATCTTATGTCTCAGATGCTCTATTTTTTATTCGAATTGAATCCGGGAACATAGGGGGTTGGAGGAGGGAAAGAGAAATCTTGGAAAACGCTGAGAGTGGAGAGATCGGGATGAAACTTGATGGGAAGAATAAGTAACTTACTACTTAATCCTTACTGCCGATGGTGCCAGGTTGAGAGAGCAGGAAACCCTGTCTTTAGCAGACGCGGGAGCATCTTCAAAACTTATTCCTATCTTGTTTAGGAAATGGTGCTGACTATAAGACCATCCCATTCATGGACGGCCACATGATCTTTTCCTAAGCCATCAAGTGGTTGGTATATTAAAATTGGCAGTTGAATTAACCCCACCAGGGACTAATCTAGAGCAAAATCTTGGGGGGGATTTGCCAAGGGTGCCAATGAGCATATTTTTTGTGGGGAGGGGGGGGGGCTTAATGTGATAAACATGCCAATAATTGACCAAATTACCAGATTTACTCTAAAAAAGTGAAAATACGTGGAAAGAGGGTGCCAGAAAAATATTGGGGGTAGATGTTCTCAGCCTCCATGGATCCACGGGTGAATCTTTTTCTGTTATTTTTCTCTGTTGTCTGTTTACGAAAGTGTGTTACTCCTTGGAATTTAGTCCTAATTTCAGGATCTTAAAAGGTGTGTTGGCATTAAATATTACCCACAAAAAAAATACTTCAAGTATAGTAGACCAGGGCTTATCGCCGTTAAGGAGAACTCGAGCTGCAACGGCACTTTTGATTCTCATCTTTGTTTCTTGTTTGATGTTTGACCAGACTAGACATTATAATCAGACGAAAGCCGAAGAATGAGTGGTAGAATTGATGGACAGTGAGACTATTCTGGTTCTCCTTGAGCAGGGAGACTATTACCAGTCATTTTTATCCGCACTTTCTATGCTTCTTTCTGTTCTGATCCTCAACTGTTCTATTAGTCAAGGAGTCAGGATAGACTAGATTTGCTCAATGTTTTGCAGTGAATGTACAGTGTATTTCCAAAATATCTTTAAGGTTATATACGTCTATAAGAGCTGTATTAACAGGGTTAATAAATCTCTAATTGCTACCTCTCGTTTCTAATTGTTCTAACAGCTTTTGCTTCTCATTCTCTTATATATTGACTCATTAAAAATATTAGCAAAGATCTTTCAATATTATGTGGATTTCTATATTCAAAGTAGCTAAACTATGTAACAATTTTTTTTTCTTGTTTCAGGCATTCCGGTCATCTATTCATTTAGTTCAGAAATATTGAAAAAGAGGGATTTTGCAGCTTATATAGCCAGCAATACCAATTATCCTCTCATCCAAGTATGCACTGCAATGGACATGATTGTAGTTCCACCATTATATAAGGACCACGCTATTAAAAAGGTAAATTAGTTCAAACTGAGAATTGGTGAGACAATTTTTAAAAGACAATGAGTTTGCACATGATTTAAAATTCATTTTTTCCTTGTCCTCGCTGGTTTCTTTGACCCCTTTTTATTACCTATATCTTAGCTGTTCCAGACGTCGGGTGACCAGATCTAAATGAGATTTGATATTTTGAAGGAACTCCTGGCTCAGACCTTTTGTTTGAAATATTGACCAGATCTGTTGACATTGAGGGGAGTTGGGGAGGGAAACTGAAAATCTTGGAAGGCGCTTAGAGTGGAGAGATCGGGATGAACATTGGTGGGTGGTAGAACGAGCAAATGTCGTAGATACGTAAGTGACGTAACGGGACTGGATCCGCTTTCTTTTGGGGAGCTAAGGGGTGGGGTTCTATGCTGTATCGAGTTTGGTGCTTCTGGACGTGCTATGACAATGGAATTTGGTAGGTGTGTCAGGGAGCTGCAAAAATTGACTTGATTAAGTCATCTTATCCCCGATATGACCATCTGGGGGCTGAAGGGAGAGGAAAAATAAAAAAATGAAGTAATTTTAACTTAAAAGTGGGTGATCGGATCTAAATGGATTTTGATATTTAGAAGGACTTCGTGACTAAGAGCTCTTGTTTTAAATCCCGACCGGCATTAAGCCTCTGATTTTCCTTTTAGTTCAACCTATTGATTCTTAGAATTTTGCTAGAGCGAATGTTACTGAGAATATAAGGAATTTTTGGTTGAATCCAAAACTTCGTATAATTTAAGGAAAATTGTGGGATATCCTCCCCTCCTCCTCGTTTGAGTGCAAGACTGGAAGGATGAAGATGAATGGTAATAGAAAACTAATTAGAGGTCTGGGTTTTTAATGTCATAGTGGAACGTTATATTAAAACATCCTGTCTAAACCAGAACATTCAAGCTTGTGATTATATTTTACAAGAGCCTCTTCAACATTCTTTTATAATTAAGAAAAATTTTATTGTTTATTTAATTAAAAATTACTAACTAATTATTTTCCAATTAATATATCCTACTATTTTCTATCCACTTAACGTTTCGGTGGGATGATCCTGGCGAAGCTGGAGACAAAGGTTTTGTAATATTTTGTGCTGTGCATCCCATGCTTAATAAAGTCTAATAGGGTTAATTCTCTGTAAAGTATAAGTATTCTGGGTCTTCTGCTAAAATAAAATACTGAAACGGTGCCTGTTACTGCTGCTAGAACATTTCAGGTTGTCAACGTGCGGTTGCACGATCAGGGTGCTTGCTTGGCTAGTATACTCTAAAAATTTTACGTTAACACTATCATAAAAAGCAAAAGAGAGTGAGAAAGAGGATGATGATGAAGTGAGAAAGGGAAGTGAATCAATAACATAGCTCTTTTTAATGATTAGGACAAGAAACTACGTAGCTACCACCACTCCTTAAACAAATGGCTGAATTTGCATTTCGTGTCAAAAATAGAAAAAAAATTACTACCTAAAGAAATGTAAATTTCCGATTAATAGTATTATATATGCATGCATTTAAAAAAAGAAAAAAAATCGAATTGGCGGAGTGATGGAATATTATTAATGACCCTTCTTATACTAGCAGTATTATTCGCAGTGGTAAAGTCCGTAAGTAAAATTGTTGACCCAATTCTTTATTTAATGCCACAAAGGGGCGGATCTACAGCAAAGTCTTGGTTTAGGCCCAACGTGACAAGGACGCCAATGAGCAAAATCTCTGGGGGGGGAGGGATGCGACAAAGGTGCAGATAATTGACCAAATTGACAAATTTATTCAACAAAAAAAAGAGAAAAATAGGAAAGAAGACGTCAGAAAAAATATTCCTGCTTCTTTAATTCTAACTTTATTTGTTTTTACGAGTTAAATGTTTCTGTCATCGCAAATTGCTGCATCTACGACAATTTTTTTTTCAGTATTTCCTTAATGCCTACGAGAGTGATGTGAGTTGCATTTTGTTTGACGATGTTGGTCCTACATACAAACCGTATGAGATGCTAAAATGTTATTTGAAGAAGAAACCTGAAGGAAAGAAATTGCTGGTTATTGGCACTACTAGCACAAGGTACTTGGGTTTTTCTTATTTCTCGAACGCGGAGACTATATGAAACTTGCAAGACTTCAAACTCTAGCCAGTTTCTCACAAAACTATTTTAGAGTAGTGTCTTTTTATACACGAACCTGACATGAATTTTTTAGGTTATTTTGCTTCTTCTGTCTTCTATTTTTCCCAAGATGACAAATTTGGAAATGACTAGTGCTAATTTACAGTTAAATGATAAGCAAAGAATTGAATAAATGTATTGAAATAAAATTTATCGAATTAATCAAATTAATTGCATTTATTATTATCTCTTTGGACTAAATTATTTGAAAGACCCTACTGAACGACCAGTGACTAGACTCGGACAGATTAAAAATAATTGTCGACAGTTAATGACTTACCCTGCCTCCAGTACCGACAGATATTGCAAAACATTTGTCTCTTATTTTATTTGGTATTTTGATAATATTACCATGACAAATATTTAATGTTCGGCGCAGTTTATTTCAGGTATTTGCCTATGAGTATTTTTGGATACACCAACTATTTATATACTTAATTATTTTGAAATATTCTACATGAAAGGTCGCTATTTTATTCGTAAAAATAGGTTCTTGACTTATTTTAAGTTTGTTTTACGACTCATTCCAATTTATTGACCTTGAATCAGCCCTTGTTTCCTTAATTTTTTGTGTTTTATGGTTTCAGGATTTAGCTCTATACCTTTTTTTTCAAAATGTTTTTAAATTCGTTTTTTATGGCACTTGGTATTAACCAGGTGACATAGCAATCGCAAATTCTGTCGGTCTGTCTGTCTGTCGGTCCCGGTTTTGCTACTTTAGGCACTTCCAGGTAAGCTAGGACGATGAAATTTGGCAAGTGTATCAGGGACCGGACCAGATTAAATTAGAAATAATCGTTTCCCCGATTTGACCATCTGGGGGGAGTGGGGGCCCGGTTAATTCGCAGAAAATAGAAAAAATGAAGTATCTTTAACTTATGAGGGAGTGATTGGATCTTAATGAAATGTGATGTTTGGAATGATATTGTGTCTCAGAAATCTTATTTTAAATCCCGACCGGATCTGATGACATTGGGGGGAGTTGGAGGGGGGAAACCCCTCCACTCTCTTTACTACTACTACTATGAAGAACTCACCGCAGCACCAAGCCACTGGAGTCCAACACAGCTACGCACGCTCCTCTACTTCCAATTTATTCAGAGCCTCCCTCTTTACACCCTCCCAGGAATTTTCTGTTCCCTTTTAATGACATCCTCCCACCTCAACTGCGGACGGCAGCACCAAGCCACTGGAGTCCAACACAGCTACGCACGCTCCTCTATCCCAATTTATTCAGAGCCTCCCTCTTTACACCCTCCCAGGAAGTTTCTATTCCCTTTAACTCTTTCTTTATGACATCCTCTCACCTCAACTGCGGACAGCCTGCTTTCTGTTTACCCCTAGACAGTTGGCTGAAAAGGACATTTTTTGGTAATCTGTCATCCTTTATCCGCATATTGTGCCCCAGCTATATCTACCTTTCTCTCATTACAGCCCTACAAAGCGGTATTTACCTACGATATTTGCACCACCTACTGTTGAAATACGGTCTGTCAGAGGGTTTCATTAGTTTATTTATAATGATTTATTTACGTTTTAAGCATGACTTTTTTTTTCACTACTTCTGCTCCCCTTTGGTTTAAATTAGTTCTGTACTTATTTTAAAAAACTTCTTTTGTTGAAACATCTTCTGTTTGTTAAGTTAAATTAGTAAAGTTAAGTAATTAGTTAAGTAAAAAAATTAATTTCTCTAAGTTTTGTTGATATTTTTTTTATTGATGAATAAAAGCAAAAAGATTTTGGGTTGCTCTTCATATTCTGGACAAAATTTTGCTAGGAATTCTAAAAATAGCTATATTATAGAACTACAAATGGTTGGGTACGGTTACTAGTATTTTAAAAAATGTGAACAATTTTGGGAATTTTTGGGGGGTGAAGCTGTTCCGTCGTATCTACTGTTACAACCTTTGATATAGACGAATAATGATCAAACACTTCGTTGTAGGAATTTGTGTGTGTGTGTTATATTTTGCTTTAATAGCTTGGTTGTTTACATTTATGCATTTTGAGCTAGTATATTAGCTAATATAGTTCCAATTTGTTGTAAAAAAAAAAAAAAGGTGATGAAGAATCCCTGACAAGATTTGTTTCCAGTTGCGATTCCCTTGGTTCTGAAACTTTTATTGAGGCGTCTTCAAGTCCTGAAATTTTAATGAGATCAATAAAAGAGATCACACTAAGAATATAAAAACACTAATAACACACACTTTCAAACTAAGAATCAATACAACCATTTTTTTTCAAAGATTCTTTGTCGCTGATGAGCTCCCTTCGGTCAACAAATCAAAATTTAGTATCTACTTGTCCTTTCCGTCCAATATTCCCTCACAGTTTCAGCTAGGTCGCTTAAGGCGTTAATCTATACCATTAACCGTATATGAACTATTGAAGACGTCTTGTTCTGATATCCTGGATGGAGATAGTGTCATTTGATCTAGCTGAACATCGCCTTCAGTATTTACAGAAAGTTTCAATTATCTTAGCCGTTCCTGCCGTATTGCAGATGAACCATTTTGACACCCTGGATGCATACAGTTCACCGATTTAGTTCAATATTAAACAAAAGAACAAGTTTTTTGAAATGAAAGTAAGGAGCGACATTAAAACTTAAAACGAACAGAAATTACTCCGTATATGAAAGGGGCTTTTCCTCCTCGACACCCCGCTCCTTACGCTAAAGTCCTTTATTGTTTTAAAAAGTAGAGTTGTGTCAAAGAATCAAAAGGAGGAAAAGCCCCTTTCATATACGGAGTAATTTCTTTTCGTTTTAAGTTTTAATGTCGCTCCTTACTTTCATTTCAAAAAACAGGTTTTTTTTTTTATTTAATTTCTGAAAGTTTTTGAATTAATGCATGTCTGATTTTGGCTCTCCGTACATAAATTATTAAAATGAAATTTGCATATTAATTCTTTTTTTTTGGCTAAATGGCTTTCTCTTAGTTTTGATCAGACGATTTTGAGAAATAAGGAGGGGAGGCGGCCTAGTTGCCCTCCAATTATTTGGTTACTTAAAAAGGCAACTAGATCTTTTAATTTTTAACGAACGTTTTTATTAGTAAACAAAATACGTAACTTAAGAATTAACTTACGTAACAAACTTTTATATTCTTATATTTTTTGATTATATATATGAGAGGGTTTCGCTTTTTATGCTAAAGTATTTTTAGAAACCCTCATATGCGTAATAATCTCTGTTGTTTTAAGTTTTAATGATTCTCCTTACTTTCAATTGAAAAAAAACTTTTTCATGTTTATATTTTCATTGTTTTTTTTTTATAGTAATTCTAGAAAGTCCTGCGCCCTTTTCATTGAATTTCTCTTCGCCCATGAAATATTCCTCCAAGGAAAGATCCTCCCATATAGCCCCCTCCCCTGAACCCCACACCCAAACCAAAAAAATCCCCTTGATAACGTCGGTACACTTCCCAGTAACTATTACTGTATGTAAACATTGGTCAAAGTTTGTAACTTGCAGTCCCTCCCCCAGGAACTGTGGGGGGTAAGTCATCCCCAAATACATAGTTATTATTGTTTTCGACTATGTGGAACAAAATGGCTATCTCAAAATTTTGATCCGTTGACTTTGGGAAAAAAATGAGCGTGGGAGGGGGCCTAGGTGCCCTGTTTTATCGCTCGTATAGTTGTGTTATTTTCAAATTATACTCCATAATTGAGAGGCTCCGAACACCCAGCATTGTATATTAAACTCTGAATTTGATGTTTTTTTCTAACGTGACCAGATTCGTCCTGCGCCCTTTTCATTGAATTTTTCTTCCCCCATGACATATTTCTCCAAGGAAAGATCCTCCCACATAGCCCCCTCTCTTCAACCCTACCCCCAAAACCAAAAAAATCCCCCTGAAAACGTCTGTACACTTCCCAATAACCATTATTATATTTAAACACTGGTCGAAGTTTGTAACTTGCAGCCCCTCCCCCAGGGACTGTGAGGGAATAAGTCATCCCCAAAGACATGGTTATTATGGTTTTCGACTATGTTGAACAAAATGGCCATCTCAAAATTTTGATCCGTTGACTTTGGGAAAAAAATTAGCGTGGGAGGGGGCCTAGATGCCCTCCAATTTTTTTGGTCACTTAAAAAGGGCACTAGAACTTTTCATTTCCGTTAGAATGAGCCCTCTTGCAACATTCTAGGACCACTTGGTCGATACGATGACCCCTGGAGAAAAGAAAAAAAAAAAAAAAACAAAAAAAAACAAACAAATAAACACGCACCCGTGATTTGTCTTCTGGCAAAAAATACAAAATTCCACATTTTTGTAGATAGGAGCTTGAAACTTCTACAGTAGGGTTCTCTGATACGCTGAATCTGATGGTGTCATTTTCGTTAAGATCCTGCTACTTTTAGGGGGTGTTTCCACCTATTTTCCTAAATAAGGCAAATTTTCTCAGGCTCGTAACTTTTGACGGGTAAGACTAAACTTGATGAAATTTATATATTTAAAATCAGCATTAAAATGCAATTCTTTTGATGTAGCTATTGATATCAAAATTCAATTTTTTAGGGTTTTGGTTACTATTGAGCTGGATCGCTCCTTACTACAGTTCGTTACCACGAACTGTTTGATCCCCATCGGCATTCCCTCAAGACAGAGTGTTTTTTGATTTAGTTTAACATTTCTCTCAACTTTCGGTGAAAGTTTCCACTTAATACTCTTAAATGTTGCCGAGTTATTGCATATATGCCATATTGACATTCATAATGCGTTTAATGTCTCCTGAATTAGTTCAATATACCTCTCGATATTCACTCGAAATTTTTACTTAATGCTGTTAGTTGTTCTTGAAATGTTATAAATGCGCCTTTTTTTTACCTTTATGTTCACAGTTGCTTTTGACTTTGTTGTACAATGTTTGTTTATTCCCTGAAAGTTTCTACTGTGGTCCATGGAACTTCCTGAGATACTGTCAATATGTCTTTTTGGCAACTTTGATGCCATAGTGCGTTTTGATTTTGATCAGTAGCATCTGTACAATTATCTAAAAGTCGCCTTAATACGCTAGGAAGTTGCTGAGATATTTTTGATATGCCCTTTTTTCAACCTGAATGCAGGTAGTATTTTATCGTTGAATTCAATTTGCTCTCTGATCTTTCCTTGAAAGTTAAACTTGATATCAAAAGCTGTTCGTGACATGTTGCGGATACTGTCTTTTGACAATTTCTTCGGGATTTATCTCAACATGCACCGAAGGTTTCAGCTTTATACTTTATACTAAAAGCGATTCTTGTTATATTATAGGTTCATCATTTTGACGAAATGGATGCACATAGTGTCTTTCGATTTTGTTTAGAATCCTCCCCCAGCATCCTCTGAAAGCTTCTACTAAATACTCTTAGCCGCTTTTGATATTTTGCAGGCGCGCCCTTTCGACTACTTAGGTGTATATAGTATACTTTGATTTTGTTCGACACCCTCCTCAGCAATGATTGAAGGTTCCAACTCAATACCCTTAGAAATTACTAAGATATTGGAGATGTGCTCTTTTGACTACCTGGATGCACATATATTCTTATGATTCAGTTCGATTTTCTTCTCAACCTTCTCCTTAAAGTTTAAACTTAAAACCCCTAGCTGCTCAGTTATTGTATACTAGCCATTTTGACAATCATGATATTAGTCTACTTTTAGTCTACTTTCATGTTTAATTCCTGGTCTGACATGTTGAGAGCCAAAGTAATTGGACAATATCAACGCGGTAGCTCCCGAAAATGTCTGGGACAGCACTGCAACGCAACTGTGACCATGACTGGGGTCTCATTCGTAACCGGTTTTAGACTGATTGGAAACCAGTAACATCTGGATTGCCTCGTGGGTTGGACCTCACTTCCTCAAGGCCATTGTCACACAACAGTTGCATGCGCAATCAGTTAGCAATTATAGTCTCAAAATAGTTGCCCCATGGCCGCTGGGCCTTAGTCGCTCCTGAGCCGTTCTTGATAGTGCAAATGTGTCTTTCTTACGACCTTGTTACACGTAGTACACCTTCCTGACTCTCATACAGTTCACCACCCTTCTCACCATCCCCCAAGACCTGACTAAATTGGATTTCAAAGGATTTCAATAAAAGGGGTGCCAGAATTGATAATAAGTAAAATACGCTTAGCTACATATATATATATATATATATATGTATATATATATATATATATATATATATATATATATATATATATATATATCGTATAATATATTAGTTTTTCATCACTTATTCGATGGTTTTATCTCCGTGGGGCTCTTAGAAAATGTAAATTTTTAAATCACACCTTATCTACCCATGAAAGTTTTTGCCCATAAAATTTCTTTTCCGCCAAAAACTAATCCATGATACCCCCGCCCCTCCTTAGGTAGTGCTCATTTTCACATTTAGTATTTATCTTGTATTGACTAATTCAGTATTCAGGAACATATTTGTATCTGTGCTTTTCCTATATCACAAAATGTTCCAGGAAAGTCTAAAAGGATTTGTTAATAGCAAGCATAATTACATGTGAAGAAAAAAGGTTTTCTTCACATGGTCTTGAGGTTTTCGCTCTTGTAATGTATTTAGCCAGTGTTCAAAATTTATCCTTTTATAAATTTGTTAGTTCGGAAATATTTATTGTCTATTGTCTGCAAATGATTGACTTTTCTTTTCTTTTCTAGATAATGAAGTAGTTGGGCAGTAAATTTCGGAAAGTAAATTTCTCTGTATAAGCCTGTTCTCTGTTGCATTCGTCTTTTTGTGTATAGACGCTTATATTTACATAAAAAGACAGTGCAGCAGAACTGGTTTCTTATAATTTTAAAGTTTAAATAAAAAAAACAAGGGTTCTAAACCTCAAGTTAAATGGAATCTCAGTAAAATTTGCGTATATTTTTTTTGCTCCTCTTTTTATATTTTACTAAAAAAAAATAGAACCCTCAAAAAAATTTTAATCAATTTTGCTTCAATTTTTTACTCATCCTTCACCTAACGAATTTACTGCTCATTGAAGCTGTGCAATTATGTGGCCTCTGCTCCTGCCAAAGAACCTCTTCCTGACTCAACATACAAAAACATTTTTTTATTTTATATTTTAATATAAATTTAATCAATAAAATATTGTTTCTTTGTATTCTTGCAAACTGCTTGTTGTTCTTAGAGCTAGGGATAGTTCATAGGGACGGAGTACAAGATAGAGAAAATTAAAATAAATACATTAACTGCCGATTATTGCATATAATGTTGCCGAGTTATTGCATATATGCCATATTGACATTCATAATGCACTTAATGTCTCCTGAATTAGTTCAATATACCTCTCGATATTCACTCGAAATTTTTACTTAATACTGTTAGTTGTTCCTGAAATATTATAAATGCGCCCTTTTTTTACCTTTATGTTCACAGTTGCTTTTGACTTTGTTGTACAATGTTTGTTTATTCCCTGAAAGTTTCTACTGTGGTCCATGGAACTTCCTGAGATACTGTCAATATGTCTTTTTGGCAATCTTGATGCACATAGTGCGTTTTGATTTTGATCAGTACCATCTGTACAATTATCTGAAAGTCGCCTTAATACCCTAAGAAGTTGCTGAGATATTTTTGATATGCCCTTTTTTCAACCTGAATGCAGGTAGTATTTTATCGTTGAATTCAATTTGCTCTCTGATCATTCCTTGAAAGTTAAACTTGATATCAAAAGCTGTTCGTGGCATGTTACGGATACTGTCTTTTGACAGTTTGTTCGGGATTTATCTCAACATGCACCGAAGGTTTCAGCTTTATACTTTAAGCAATTCTTGTTATATTATATCAACTTTATGCGATTCTTGTTATATTATAGGTTCATCATTTTGACGAAATGGATGCACATAGTGTCTTTCGATTTAGTTTAGAATCCTCCCCCAGCATCCTCTGAAAGCGTCTACTAAATACTCTTAGCCGCTCTTGATATTTTGCAGACGCGCCCTTTCGACTACTTAGGTGTATATAGTATACTTTGATTTTGTTCGACACCATCCTCACCAATGATTGAAGCTTTCAACTTAATACCCTTAGAAATTACTAAGATATTGCAGATGTGCTCTTTTGACTACCTGGATACACATATATTCTTATGATTCAGTTCGATTTTCTTCTCAACCTTCTCCTTAAAGTTTAAACTTAAAACCCCTAGCTGCTCAGTTATTGTATACTAGCCATTTTGACAATCATGATATTAGTCTACTTTTAGTCTACTTTCCGGTTTTAGACTGATTGGAAACCAGTAACATCTAGTTTGCCTCGTGGGTTGGACCTCACTTCCTCAAGGCCATGGTCACACAACAGTTGCATACCCAATCAGTTAGCAATGCTAGTCTCAAAACAGTTGCCCCGTGGCCGCTGGGCCATAGTCGCTTCTGAGCCGTTCTTGATAGTGCAAATGCGTCTTTCTTACGACCTTGTTACGCGTAGTACACCTTCCTGACTCTCATACAGTTCACCACCCTTCTCACCATCCCCGAAGACCTCACTAAATTTGATTTCCAAGGATTTCAGTAAAAGGGGTGCCAGAATTGATAATAAGTAAAATACGCTTAGCTACATATATATATATATATATATATATATATATATATATATATATATATATATATATATATATATATATATATTGTATAATATATTAGTTCTTCGTCACTTTTTCGATGGTTTTTATCTCCGTGGGGCTCTTAGAAAATGTAAATTTTTTAAATCACACCTTATCTACCCATATAAGTTTTTGCCCAGAAAATTTCTTTTCCGCCAAAAACTAATCCATGCTACCCCCGCCCCTCCTTAGGTAGTGCTCATTTTCACATTTAGCATTTATCTTTTATTGACTAATTCAGTTTTTAGGAACAAATTTGTATCTGTGCTTTTCCTATATCACAAAATGTTCCAGGAAAGTCTAAAAGGATTTGTTAATAGCAAGCATAATTATGTGAAGAAAAAAGGTCTTGACCAGACATCGCAACCACCTCGAGGTTTTCGCTCTTGTAATGTATTTAGCCAGTCTTCAAAATTTATCCTTTTATAAATTTTTTAGTTCGGAAAAACATATTGTCTATTGTCTGCAAATGATTGACTTTTCTTTTCTTTTCTAGATAATGAAGTAGCTGGGCAGTAAATTTCGGAAAGTAAATTTCTCTGTATAAGCCTGTTCTCTGTTGCATTCGTCTTTTTGTGTATAGACGCTTATATTTACGTAAAAAGACAGTGCAGCAGAACTGGTTTCTTATAATTTTAAAGTTTAAATAAAAAAAAAAACAAGGGTTCTAAACCTCAAGTTAAATAGAATCTCAGTAAAATTCGCGTATATTTTTTTTGCTCCCCTTTTTATATTTTACTAAAAAAAATAGAACCCTCAAAAAATTTTTAATCAATTTTGCTTCAATTTTTTGCTCATCCTTCACCTAACGAATTTACTGCTCATTGAAACTGCAATTATGTGGGCTCTGCTCCTGCCAAAGAACCTCTTCCTGACTCAACATACAACAACGTTTTTTTATTTTATATTTTAATATAAATTTAATCTAAAATACTGTTTCTTTGTATTCTTGCAAACTGCTTTTTGTTCTTAGAGCTAGGGATAGTTCATAGGGACGGAGTACAAGATAGAGAAAATTAAAATAAATACATAACTATGTTTATCAAAACAATTTATGAAGAGCACTTATTATACACGAACAACTATTGTATACTTTCAACTTTAAGCATCCCCTTTTAAGAAGGGGATGCCATGAAGGAAAAGTGATATTGTGGCTATGTTTCAAAAACAGTTTCGACAGATTTATTTTGGGCCCGCCATTTTATATTTGCGGATTAATGCTAAACTTAAAAAATGTAGCTAGGACTTTTTTATATATAGAGTGAACCTGATAAAAGTAGGAAAGGGGATCTTGCTTGTCCAAAAACCCCATTGCCAGGGTTTACTGTATCTATATGCTTACTAATGGCGAAGTAATAATAATCATAAAATGACTAAAATAATTAATTCTTTCAAATATATTGACCATCGGGTAAAGAATAATTTCAATTGAAAATATATTGCGTATTCATTGAAGAGGCAATGCTACTAATTGTTTTGGGGAGTTAAATGAGGGTTCCACAACTCATATTAATGGCCTTTTCCGTTTCTTTTTGTGCTGGATTTCTTCATTCAATTTAGTCTGTTTGGTTTAAGATTGTTAACTTAGAGGATTCGACTTATGCCCGCTCTGATCTCTAAAATTGTGTCTTTTCTTTCGCGAAATTGCATCGTTTTCATGCATTGAATTTTTAAATCAAATAACAGTGTATACAGTACTTTTGCGTTGACGATAGCTTCTGGTCTATGGATGTGCATCCTAACCCCAAAAAACCCTTGGGCGTTTTCATGAGTATCTAGGCTTGTATGAGAAGCCTAGAGGAAACTTTTAAGAACCTAATAAAATTATTGAAGAAGAATTTTTATTGTCCTTCAATAGAACTATGCAGTAAGGTCGTGGAAATATGGCATATATTTTATGACATTTTACAAAATGTTGAAGATTAGCAAAAAAATATATAAAACGCCTTTTAAACCGTCGATTGTTGAAAAGACGCTATACTTTTGACTGTGGTGGAGACCTGTACTTAACGTTTTCGGTCTCTAAAACTCATGAAAATTTGGTTATAATAGATTTTGAGTTGATTGTAAATCGAAAGTAACCCTAGAACAAAAGAGGTATAGCATTAAGCGTTAATTATTTATAGCATAAGTGCAACAGCATTTTCATAAGCTTGCTCTTTGGGAAACAAGTTCTTTCTGCTGTTGTAATTGAAAACGTTTCCTGATTATGCTCCCTGGGAATCTTGGTCTACTAAACAATCCCTGAGAGCCTCTAGCTGATCCAACAACCAAGACCGAACATAGCTGCTTTTTCGACCTGTGAACATAAGCTAATTTACAAATATTAAGGGCTTTGTCCCTGGGGCTGTTAGGGTGATGTCCACCCCGGAGTTCTTTTCATTAGACCTCGATTTGTTTCTTAATAAAATAATCGTCTCAGAATTTTCATCCGATACTATGGGGGATACGTGGGCCAGAGTAGCAGTAAAACGGCACAGAAAGGAGGCTGGCTACCTTCCTATTATTTTTGCCCCTTTAAAAAGGGCACTAGAGCCCCCAATTTCTAATTAAATGGTTCCGTCCGAAGTTTCTGCATCCATTCAAAGTGGCCAGTGGAAAAAATAGTACATGGAAGGCACACGGTTCTTCACGTAGGCAGTGCTACAGAGCTAACTTCTATCCGCCTGTTATTTAATTGTATTTCGTTGAAAGGTCTGAATATTTATAAGATAGATTTGGGTTTTGCCTTCATGATCCCAGTGCTAGAATGACTGACGTATGGAAAAAACCGGACGGTAACTTCTTGGATTTGTTTTCCTCAGATTAAGATACTGAAGCTGAACCCCCTACTTCGGGTTGATTTCATAAAGGCCATCAGACAGTTGCTGAATCGCTCTGCAACAGTGGCAGTTTTAGCAGGGGCAGAGAGGGCACTTACCCCGGGCGCAGAAATTTTAGAGGCACGAAATTCCAAAAAAAATAATTTAACGGGTATAATGATTTTGCAATTTTCGCAATTTTATTTTTATTAAGGCGGTGATTAAGTGAACTTGAAAACATCGAGCTTCAAAATTGAAGTTAGGTTAGCTAGTTGCCTTTTAATACTCTAGAGACCGCCGATTGTCAAAACTTCAAATAGCATCAATTATCAAGTCTTGTGAAAGGTTTTGATAGACAGCTTCCTTTGGTGAGATACTTCAGCCGACAAATATTAATATATTTGGCTGCGTCTTGCAAAGCTTGACTAAATGGCTTTCTCATAGTTTTGATCGAATGATTTTGAGAAAAAAAGGAGCGGGGAAGGAGGTCTAGTTGCCCTCCGATTATTTGGTTACCTATAAAGGCAACTAGAACTTTTTATTTTTTAAGAATTTTCTTATTAGTAAAAATAAATTTTATTAGTTAAATATATACGTAACTTACAAATTAGCTTAAGTAAGGAGCTTCTGTATTCTCATATTTTTATTACATATATGAGGGGGTTCACCCCCTCGTCAGTACCTTGCTCTCCACGCTAAAGCTTAAATTTTGTCCCGATTTCATAAGAATGACCCCTGAATCACAAAAGCCGTAGAATAAATAATTGAAATTTATAAAAAACACTTTAGCGTAAAGAGCGAGGTATTAGGAGGAGGTGAGCCCCTCATATGCGTAATAATTTCTGTTCCTTTTAAGTTTTAATGCTGCTCGTTACTTTCAGTTGAAAAAACTTTGTCATATTGATTTTTTCATTGTTTTTTTAAATAATACTAGAAAATCTTGCGCTCCCTTCATGGAAATTTTCTTCCCCACGACAAATACCTCCAGGAATAGTTCCCCCAGCATACCCCTCTCTTCTCAACCCCTGCCCCCAACCAAATGAAAACGCCCCTGAAAACGCCTGTACACTTCCCAATAATCATTAATATATGTAATCACTGGTCAGTATTTGTAACTTGTAGCCCCTCCCACGGGGACTGTGGGGGAGTAAGTCGTCTCAAAAGACATAGTTATAAGGATCTTCGACTACGCTGAATAAAATGGCTATCTCAGAACTTTGATCTGGTGACTTTGGGAAAATAATTAGCGTGGGACGGGGGCCTAGGTGCCCTCCGATTTTTTTGGTCACTGAAAAAGGGCACTAGAACTTTTCATTTCCGTTAGAATGAGCCCTTTTGCAACATTTTAGGACCACTAAGTCGATACGATCACCCCTGAAAAAAAAAAAAAAACAAACACGCATCTGTGATCTGCCTTCTGACAAAAAATACAAAATTCCACATTTTTGTAGATAGGAGCTTGGAACTTCTACAGTAGGATTCTATGACTTTCAGGGGTTGTTTCCCCCTATTTTCTAAAATAAAGCAGGTTTTCTCAGGCTCGTAACTTTTGATGGGTAAGACGAAACTTGATGAAGCTTATATATTTGAAATCAGCATGAAAATGCAATTCTTTTGATGTAGCTATTGGTATCAAAATTCCATTTTTTAGAGTTTTGGTTACAATTAAGCCGGGTCGCTCTTTACTACAGTTCGTTACCACGAACTGTTTGATAAAGTTGGAGGACAAGCAATATAAACAAAGGTATTTTATTTCAAATTATAATAAAATTAAGTATATAAATACAAAGAAGGATAGAATGTCAGGAAAATGAATTTTCTTGTTACCGGTACTAGACCATTAATCTTATAAGTACGGCTCTCGTATTGGAAGCCCCCGTGGAACTCTGGGATCGACAAGCTCTGGGATCAAAGCATCCATGAAGAATCCTTTTAGCTTGGGAAAAATCTTTTCGGTCCAAAAGTCTGGATCGCGGTCTATCTTTTCAATGTAGAAGTCTTTCTGGGTAAAAATCATGAAAAAGCAAGTATCTAGCTGAGCACATTCAAGCTGACATTGTACTTGGTAAAAGTAGTCGTGGCCTCGTTTGAGGTTGACCAGTCCATTCTTTCCAACTTCCATGCAACAGTCCGCCTTAGCCTCTTTTCGGTTCTTTATCCACTCGCCTATCTCCATATTTTTCGCAGTTTCTGGACACTTTATTTCCAAAAGTGCTCTTTTTCCACACGGCATAATTACTAAGTAATCTGGACTGGCACCAATGAAGCCATGCTCATAGTGCACAAAAAAACCGCATCGCTCCACTTTAAATCTGGTCGATTCTTCAAACTTTTTTGCAGCTACTGGTTCAAATGTATGCCCGTAAATCATTGCTTTAGTCACTTTTGATGGCGCATAAAGAAGTTTTTGCACCAAGGGGGTTACAATCTTCGTCCTTCGCTTGGCTATAGTTTTGGCCCATGAAGCCGTTATTCTGTCCCTGTGTACTGCTGACCAGCTTCCGTCGTCTTCTCCTTGTAGGCGAGTCGCAGCTTCTATTTCTTGAATTTGTTCAGTGCTGCACTCTAGCCGTTGTAAAAAGGCACTTCATTATGTTGAAGTCAACAGCTGCAAGATCAGGAGTTGCTGTGTTACGCCCATACTTCCGATAAGGTCCATTTACTTTCTTCTGCTTCGGTTTTTCATTGCAACAAATCATTGACTTTCGAGCCCTCTTCTTTAGAGCTCTTAGCCTAGATTTTCTCATTGAAAGTTTTGTCATCGCTCGAGGTGGTATCCTTCCTGTGATTTTTCTATATATATGAAGCCTTCCTAGCTCTTTTTTACTATATTTAACACCAGTAGCTGCTACTCGAGAATTATATCGACCATTTTGAGTCACGAGGAAGTGCTTCCCTCCTATTAATTTTGCAACTATACTCAAAGTACTCAGCTAAGTTGCTTGTATTATTCCCAATCAGTAGTCGCGCTCTTCTTGTTAGAGTTTCAAATGCTTGTAGGACATGGCAGAGGAATATCATAGAGGTACAATCCGTAAGAGGCACTTTGCTACCTGAGTCTTTACAGAGCCCAGGGCATTTTTTGTGATCACCACTGAAGAAATGGTGAGGAATGGCATTAAGAGCCTCTATTAATTCTTTTGCGCCTTTGCCTTCTTGGCTAATTCAGATGATCGTTGCCCGGGCGTACCCACTTAGCTTTTTAATCATTATTGAAGTTAGCCTTTTTGAGCATTCTTGGCCACCAGTCTTCCTTTTGTTATACAATCGCGATGTAAGGCATTTGCAGGCATGATTTACGCATTCCACTTTCTCAATCATCCGTCCGTATGGAACCTTAGCGATCAACTCATTATACAAGTTGGAGTCTCCATCAGCAATGAACCTCTTATATTTTAGTTTGTGCATTGTTGGAGCTAAGCGAAATGCCTCTACTATTATGTCCGCTTCCATTCCTGTTGATGGTCCATCCCAGTTCAAAAAACACTTGTGATGGGGTTTTTCCGAATTTCTGTAACGAAAGCACATAGCACAAAACTTGTTTCGAACGCCAATATGGAGCAGCTTCTTAGAGTAGTATCCAATCACCACACCACATCCAGATAAAGCTCTGTAACGAGTCCCGTAGCTTCGCGTGCACCAACTTCCATCAACAATTACAGTTGTTTTCACAAGACCCTCGTGGTCGAACCCTTCTCCAGCTCTCAAAGCTGCCTCTCTTTCTGCTTTTCCATTTTGTAATAAATATTCGGCAAGGAGTTTTTCTGTTTTCTCGCAGATTTCACGCTCGTACTTTGAAAACACTGCAGACGCTGGAATATGTAGTCCTAATGTACAAAAAAGCTCCTCAATCTGGGCATGCGTAAGTCCAGCATTTATTGCTCCCAGGACCATCTCACGATTTAAATTTTTGGTCTCTCTGTCATCTGCTTGCGGTGCATTTTTATCTTTTTTCGTGATGGAGGAGCTTCGGTAAATACTGACTCCTCCTCTTTGCAGGATTCACATCTGAATACAAATCTACTTCGGAGTCCTTGTAGATATTCTTTTTCAAACATCATATTTGGGACGTCCTTGATGTCTTTGCAACTAAAAAAAAAAAATATATATTTAATGAAATAAAATGAATGAGACTTTCCCAAAAGTTTTAGACTGAAGAACTTGCCAACATATAAACCCTTTACCAGGATCTTTTTTTCGGGGGCGGGGATTTAAACAAATGTCCCGGAATCGTAAAGGCCCTGGGTCGTCATGCTTCGAAACCGATCCATCGTTCGATAAACATTTCTTCGTTTTGTTCGACATTTCAAATTGCTGAATAGTGGAAATACGCCAACGGCGCAAGGACCTTTGTTGTCACAAGTGTCGTTAATCCCAAAAACGAAAAGGATTCACAAATCAAAAACTATAAGCAATGACACGAAGTCGTCGATGCCGCTCCACTGCGAAATTTTTAGATGTTATTCATAACGAATGAAAACTGGAGGACACAAGCTTCAAAAAAATTACTCAAAAACGAAAAAATAAAAAACGGAAGGAGTTCGGAGGTGATAAGCGAACGGCTGATCAGATCTTAATGAAATTTGATATTTAGATGGATCTTATTGTTTAGAACACAGGTTTCAAATCCCGATCATATCCAGTGACGTTGGAGGGAGTTGGACGGGGAAACCAGAAATCTTGGAAAATGCTTAGAGTGGAGAGATCGGGATGAAATTTGATGGGAAGAAAAAGCACAAGTTATAGATACATGATTGACATCATTGGAACGGATCCGTTGTCTTTGGGGGAGCTGCGGGTTGTTAATTTGGAAAAAATAGAAAAATTGAGGTATTTTTATCTTACGAGTGGGTGATCGGATCTTAATGGATTTTGACATTTAGAAGGACCTTGTGACTCAGAGCTCTTATTTTTAGTCCTGACCGGCATTAAGCCTCTGATTTTCCTTTTAAAGCGATCTGTTGATTCTTAAAATTTTGCTACAGCTCATGCCATATGAGCTCTTGGCTCTTCCGACCTCGTCACAAGTGCTACATGAGCCCTTAGCTCTTGTTATTTTGTCACAATCGACCATTATAATAAAAGTATTGTTTTTCACTATTATTATTCTGTAATGTTTTTACTGTTGTAAATCGTCAGTATATCTACTTCCTTCTGCTTATTAAGTACATATTATGGTATATCAAACAAAAAACTTCTTATCTTTCCTGCAAATACAGTCTCTTGGTCCTGATTTATTTGACCTAATTAATAAAATAATTATTTGACCATTTCTCTAAAAAAACGTCTCCCTCTCTTCCTTTTTGGGCTAGAACATTTGAATCCAAACTTGACATGCTGCATCGTCTAAGGCATAATTGGTTCAGTTTTCTAAAATAATTACTAAATTTTGAATCTTTGAAAATAATAATAAGTTTTGATAATAAATTTTGAATCTTTGAAAACTTTATCAAGACCCAGAAGAAAAATCTTTCTTGGATTTTTAAAAACATTTTAAATGAAAACGCATAAGAATTCGGCTTAATAAATAGAGTATAAAATAAAGCTCACCTGTGCTTCCAAACTTTAATCTCCAGATCGCGCATGAAAAATGCAGGATCAAAAATCCGTCGGCAATCCTTCAATTCGTCGCAATCCAAGTTTCTACCACCAGTCACGATCCGGTAGGGCAACGGGGAAGAAGCTAGGGGGTTCTGCTCCATCTCAAGGTTTGTCGCTTGACCTAAATCTCTTGACTTGTCTAGTTCTTCGGCGTACCGCATTATTAGGTATTTTGGATATTTGCATCTACCAAGCTCTAAATACTTTTTACAAAGGCGCTGTCTATGTGTGGTAACACTTTTAAGATGCATACCTCGCTTTGATTTAATTTTCCCCATGATTTCGGCTTTGTGTGCACAACTTTACTGAAGGCTCCTGACTATTTCTCATTTCTAGGTTACTTCATTGCATTGAAATAATTTATGAAAATTTCAACCTCTATTAACAAGCAGCTGATTATACCAGCTTGTCATTTTGGTCTCTGGGGGATATTATCGGTGATCTGAAAAGATTCTTTCTGGCAACCGACTTGTAAAAATTTCAGGTAGCTGAAAATATTCTAGGGGACTGTTAGAAAACAGGAAAATACATCGAAAAATGGTTCCAATCATCTTACAGGTTATTGTCTTCTGCTCATGATAGTACCGATTTTGTTCCAAAAGCAATATCCTTCATAGAGTACACTTGAGAAAAAGACCTAGACATTTTCTAAGATTTCTAAGCAATTAGAGGAAATAGAGCAAAATCCTTTCAAACATTTTGTAGCATCTTCAAGAAGCTATGGCCTGATATTAAAAGCGGCATTTTCCGCCAATCAATACTTGAGTACTTTTTAAATATAAATTTTCAATTTAACATGGGATTTTCGAGTTCCATCAGTTCACTTAATCACCGCCTTAAAATAAAGTAGAGGGCGCAATTCTCGGTAAGTATAAGCAAATTGATTCCAACATTCTTATTTTTCTCACATCTTCATCATTATACCTTGAAAACTAAAGAAAGTAACACAATAAAAGTAATAAATATAGCAATGATAAGAATCCCTTTCAGTTGTTCCATGAGTTCTAAGAAAGGAAGAAAATAATTCAACACCGACACATTTCCTTAAAGAAAGATGGTGTTAGATGTGTTAGAATTAGCAGTACAATGCAGAGATGAAGGGGTTTTCACATAAGTAAGAGTTGCCTATTATAAATTATGTCATTAGCGATTGCAGTGTCGTTGGTCAATACTGAGAGGTCGTTTACCATAGATTGTAGATCTTCTAGAGCCGGGAATGGCGCGTAGGGCATCTACGAAACCTCACAAGACATCACGGAGCTGAGCTGCAGCCCTGGCGTCCTTCCACTGTGGCTGAAGAAGTATCTCTCCTCTTCTCAGATCCTGTTCATACTGTTGTTGCAAGGCTTGTCTTGGAGGACCTCTTTCGTGCCTCCCTTCAGGGTACCACTCATAAAATATTACATAGGAGTCGATCCTCTGGCATATGAAGGACATAGCTAAGGTACTTCCATCTCCTACGTTTCAGAAGGTCAGTAACTAATGATTGACATGTTTACTGGCTAACTCTTATGTCCGTACCCTTTTCCTGTCACGATATGTTCAGTATTCTTCGAAGGCATGTGTTTTCATAGGCTAGGGTGCGTTTCTCCTCTTGGATGTTTAGTATCCAGAATTCACTTGTATTGAGGAGAATGGACATTGCTATTTATGAGGTGGAGCTTCAATTGCATTGAGTATTTTTTACTGCGTCAGATTGGTTTCTACCTGTTAAAGCCAATATAGCTTGTCTATTCCTCCTCTTTATTTCATTGGCTATTTCACCATTGTAATTATTCCAACTCTTGAGACACTTAAATTCATTGACCTGTTCAGTTGCTCTATCTTTGTATTTCAGTTTCAGTGGAAAGTCAGATGTGTCCATGCTGTTTGTCTTACTGATATTCTGATATTACTGATATTCCGCTGATATTATTGATATTACTGATACTGATACAGAGATTACTGATATTCACTGTAAACCCTACTTTTTGGATCTTTTCATCTCTAGCGTCGAGTATCCGCTGCAGTCGCTGTTTCGCTTCTTCAAGAGGAACAACAATGTCAGCAAAGTCCCGGTCAGAGATCGGTCAGTTGCAAATCTTCACTCCAGAGTCTGAAGACTAGAATGTAGTCCATAACAATTATAAATAGGAATTGGGATAGGACACATCCCTGTTTGACACAATACTTTATCTTGAAGAACAAAAACATTCATAGATTAGTGTATAATCCCCCTTGAAGAGTTTGACCAATATGCCCCTGTTTCAATCTATTGAGAGTGTTTCGCTATTCCATATGCCCAGTAGGAGAGCAGTCCAAGCAGTTATGGTGGGTCGAAGGGATGTCTTCGGGACATCTGTCGTAGTCCCATGGATTGCAGATGAACGTCCTTTTTTCAACTCTCTCACATCTGTCGTTACTTCTTTGGTGCGGGGGGTGCATCACTTA
Source organism: Artemia franciscana (assembly GCF_032884065.1). Classification (NCBI taxonomy): domain Eukaryota; kingdom Metazoa; phylum Arthropoda; class Branchiopoda; order Anostraca; family Artemiidae; genus Artemia; species Artemia franciscana. The sequence goes on from NC_088870.1 coordinate 34,002,237, forward strand.
TATGAATTAATAAGAAAGGTCAGGTCGACTATGGGCCAGGAGTGACTGAAGGATTTATGGTTAAAGACTGTAGAACTTAAAGAACTAGAAACAATCATTGGGACGAGGTAATTAATGATTTTGCAGAGGCTAAGTAATAAAAGCCAAATGTAAATGGAAAGAGTCAATGTAAAAATTTGTTAATAAACAAAAATTTTGGCGTGAAAATTTTGGGAGACAAAGAAGGGGGCGCTAATCTAAATTTTGGCTCGGGTGCCACTGCTCTGCCATCATAGGTACACTAAAATTGCTGTGTAAGAGCTAGCTGAGAGCTATCAGCCTAAAAAACTAGATATATTTGGTTTACAGTTTCAATGAAAGGAAGATTTTTTCAGCGCCTCTGAACACGTATCGAAATATCTCAAATAGCTCTTTAATATGAGCTTAGTAAACAAACACAAGAAAAATTTTCTGTTTTATAGGAATGTTGCGGTAACGGTAAGTGTAAAATGGACTGGTTTGTTCTGATACAGAGCGATCCATCTCTAACGATCTAAAAAGTTGGAAAGGTTTCGGGAATAGTTCGAACTATAATCGGATCATGTTCCGTGCAATCGACTTTTTTTTAATTTTTGTTTGTCGACATTTATTTTTTGTTTGTTAATCGTCGTTCATTTTCACACACCTTGAAGTTACAAGAGACCGAGTTGAAGATTTAGAAGATTTAGATTTAGAGTTCATGTTAACGGAGAAGTGTAAACTAGTGGAAGAACTTCCCGAAAAAATACACAAGAAGGAAAAAGGAGTGCAGACAATGAAAAAAGAAAAACATCTGATGGAGCAAATACATAAAGATTCAGAAGCACAAATAATGGAAGTAAGTTTTCAAGCGCCTCTGAACACGGTTTTTAATTTTTGGTTGTCGACATTTATTTTTTGTTTGTAAAGCACGGGGAAAATAATGGTGACAGAAAGTACGTCGAACGGATGCTCTAAAGCATCTTTACGAGCGCCCGAAGTACTAAGAAATTCGCAAGTTTCCCAGCATCTTTACAGAAGCCTCAAAACCTCTGAAAATATATTTTAAGATATGGTGATCCCAATGATGGCTATATAGAAAGTAAGGGATCGCTATGAAACGCGCAATAGAGCGCTAAAAAAGCACGTAAAGCAAAAATAGGAGCGCCTATCCCGTGTAATACCAAAACAGGCACAAACGTAGTTTAGAGTCCAAGTCCGAAGACTACAAGCAGCACCTCGATTCAGCGCAACACAGTGCTAATTTGCGTGCTCAAAAGTGCGCAAAAAGCGCAAAACTGATGGAAAGGTTAAAGAAACTCCGGAAAAACTGGTAATGTAGCACATAGTATGGGGAATCACAGGTAGAAAGTCGAGCGATCGCTTTATCGCATCTTTGCAATCGCTGGAAAGTGCGCTAAAAGCGCAAATCTCATCTGCTTGTTACAGAAAGTTTAGATTTGGTAGAAACACGATTTGAAATACCAAGAGTTTGGGGGGTTTTGATAAGAAAGTAAATCCGTAAGCCAGAACTCGGTTCTGGCATGTCTTAATGCCCGCTTCAGGTGTAAAAATAGAAAAATTTTACAAAACATCAGTTTCTTAAAACAAGCGATAATTCGATATGACATCGAACCTGCAAAATGAAGCGCGATTTAGAGCGTCCAGCAGACCCCATGACGCTTAATAACACGAAGAGAATGAAGGTTTTCGAACAGAGACTTACATGGCACTTTATTGGAGATGCGCAACCAAATAAGTCATTTCCGTTTGCTACTTTAGCTAACTCGTCATGATTGTCACTGTTTTTGGAAAATGGAATACAAAATAAGGCAATAATTATCACATAATATGGTACTTTGCTAAGATATCACATCACATGTTCAACAATCGAGATTCTAAGTTAGGCTTAAGCCTTAAAAGGGACATCAGATACATAATACATACAAATTCATTACCTATGGCAGGACCTGTTGCAAGAACATAGCTCGTTGTACTCAACTAAACTGCTCTTGCAGTTGCAGCGCCCAGAACATTGCTTTTTGCAACTGCAGCGTATAAGCTATCGACAGGTGACAGAAGCTTATGGCAGGGTTGACTATCGGGGAGTCCAAAGCCCATTGCTAGTCTGCTTTTTGCGCTTTTTCAGCGCTTCGGGTGGGCTTAACCGCTTGACTTCCTACTCATCATCATTGACGCACTTTGACGCGCATACTCGAACTGCTTTTTGTAATTGTTGGAATTCTAGTACTCTAAACTATGTTTTCGTCAGTTTTTGTATTCCATGGATTTTGCGCTTCCATGTGTGCTTTACGCGCTTTTATTAGCGCTCTACCACGTGCTTCAGAGCGATCTTTTTCTTTTTGTAATGCCACCATTGGTATCACCATATCTTAAAACGTTTTTTCAGAAGTTTTGATGCTTCTATAGAGAGGGTGGTAAACTTACGCTTTTTTAGCGCTTCGGGTTTTTTATAGGGTGCTATAGAGCATTCGCTTGACTTCATACCTATCACCATTGGGTTCCCTGTATTTCATACTATATTTCCACTTTTTCCAGAGTTTCTCATAACTTTTCATCAGTTTTGCGCTTTTGAGCACGCAAATACGCGCTTGGACAGACGAACTCGAGCTGCTTCTTGTAAAAGTCGAAATTCTAGTACTCTAAACTATATTTTTGCCAGTTTTTGTATTCTATGGAATAGGCGCTTCCATTTTGTGCTTAACGCACTTTTTAGTGCTCTATTACGCACTTTTTTTGGGGTTTTTTGGTGCATCGTGCTCTCGTAAAGGTGCTTTCGAGCGTCCGCTTGACGTGCTTCCCGTCACCGTTTGATTTCTCGTGCTTTAATCTATATCCTCGCCAATTTTGGTGCTTTATACCAGAGGGGCATGATTCTAGTGATTTTTTCCGCCCCACTATAGCAACAATAGCAGTGATAAAAAAAACCTCATTAATATAATCATTCAAGTTATGGTAATCTTAAAATTTGTTTTTAGGTCCTTTTATCGGATTAAACGGATGTTCCTTTTTGCGGATTAAAACGGATATGAGGGTTTCAGACAGTAAAATTCCAGTACGACGTGGGGTCCGGCAAGGTGCTGTCCTCTCCCCCTCTATTTTCAAATTTTGTATATCATCTGTCCTATATTTCTTATTTTGCCTATGCGGATGATATTCTTTTGATCAGTAGGAATAAAAAAAGGGCTCTCTTTGTCTGTTTCAACAGTAGCATCTAAACTTCATGCGATTGGACTTTCTCTTAATCTTAATCTCTTATTCAAAGTGTGAATATCTTTCATTTAATAGTAATATTACTACTCCTCTAATCTGTAGATCTTTTTCCATCCCGTCGGTCTCTTCATTTCTATGGCTGGGAATTAACGTTAGTAAAACAATAAAATCCTTATGGACTCTCGCTGTTGCTGATTGCAAAAAGAGCATCCATTTAAGTTACTCTAAAATTGTTGCTAACCGAGGTAGATACAATAGAAAGTCTCATGCTAAAATTATACTCGGTTTTTACAGATCATTCGGTTTTGTTTCTTTCTTGTATTTACCCTATTTTTCATAAGAAGATATCAATTCAATTCGTTCTTATTATTTCCGGTTTTCCCGTTTTCTATTGTATCTGCCCCCATGGTATAGGAATAAGAGCCTCATATCTGTTTATAGTTTCCCAGATATTGGGTCGAAGCTCACGGAGCTTGCTGGCAAATTACCCCAGTCTACTTATAAGTATCTGCCCGCCTACAGAGGCCTTACTCGTTTGCTTTAGTTTCTTGTTTTTTCTGTTTTCTGTATTGTTTGTTTTTGTTCCTTTTATTGATACTCCGCTTTGATTTTTTGTAGCGGGTCAAAATTATATTATTATTATTATTATTCAAATTTAAGTTATTTCCAAGTAAAAGTTATTAAGTTATTGAATGAAAGGTTAGAACCTTTCGTTTGCATACGCCATATATCCATGCAACCGTGTTTTATGATTCTGATTCCATTATACTCCCACCCATGAGAGAGAGAGAGAGAGAGAGAGAGAGAGAGAGAGAGAGAGAGAGAGAGAGAGAGAGAGAGAGAGAGAGAGAGAGAGAGAGAGAGAGAGAGAGAGAGAGAGAGAGAGAGAGAGAGAGAGAGAGAGAGAGAGAGAGAGAGAGAGAGAGAGAGAGAGAGAGAGAGAGAGAGAGAGAGAGAGAGATAGAGAGAGAGAGAGAGAGAGAGAGAGAGAGAGGGAGGGAGAGGGAGAGAGAGAGAGAGAGAGAGAGAGAGAGATATTTTTAATCATAGTTAACATTGTATCGAGCTTTTGGCCGTATAATATTGAACGATAGCTGATTAGGATGGGAATTATAAGCTTTAGTGTCTCTTGTATATAACCAGAGAGACTGCACAACAGCAAAGCATTAACTCGCATGGTGAAGAGCCGATGTCTTATCGAGCAAAAAAAACCTTGTTAAAGCCAATCGGTTCATAACTATCAAAAGTTAGTGACAAAGCTTCCCAGTTTATGTTGCTAAATTGTCGGGCAGTGGCAAATTCGTCCCTAGCCAAATACAAACTCCGCACAAAATGAACAGTCATTACGATAAGACATTAACAGAAGTGATACAGCATTAATAGTTGCGCAACCACAATCAGAGGAAAGGATAGTTGATCTTTTTGTAGAGATTTTACCCATCCAAAGTTACGACCCTGGGAAAAGTTTCCTTATTTTCGAAAAAAGGGGAAACAACTACTAAATTTATAGGAGATTCAACGTATCAGAGGTTTTAAGCTCCTCTACCCTACTGTAGAGGTTTCAAGCTCCCTATCTGCAAAAATCTGGAGTTTTGTATTTGTTTGCCAGAAGAAAGATAACGGATGCGTGTGTAATTTTTTTTTTTTTTTTGCAATAGCAACAAATATATATTAATACTATGGTTTTTTGGTAAACAAGACGAGATTCTATAGTTAAAATTAAGTGTGTAAAATATGACCACCCTGCCATTTTTTTTTTCAAAAGTGACAAGTCCACTAGTATTTTTGTCAATATTTTACTAGCTTATAATATGTATGGATGAATTGAGTGTCAACTACATTTGACTGCTACTACTATGAAATTATTTTGCCAAAGAATTGTTATCCCCATCATTGAATTTGTATTGTCAGAATTAGAACTATTTTTTTACGGAGTTTTTTGGGTTTTTACGGAGTCGGTGCTTGGAGCTTAAAAACTATTAAAATAGTTGTTCCATTGAAGAATTCCACTAAATTAGGGGTATTAACTTCTACTAAGGGTCTGCAATGGTGTTAATTCATGGAAATTTAGTAGGGGGAATATATTTTCGAAAATCTAGGATTAGGAAACATGTCTTATTGCAATGAAGACACCAAAAACAAAGGATTTTTGAATGAAAATATCCCCTCAAAAAGGTAATTTCAAAGTATTGCGGGGCCAAATTATCACTGCCCCTCCAATTGACGCCAAAGAACGTCTTATCTACCAAAGACCCTTCAAAAAATTTTAGAAAAACCAACGCTGTGATTGGCTACTAACCCAAACCATGCACATAGAAAATGTATTAAGAAGTCGTTGCAATACTTTTACGAAGTTTTCCAAATACATTTTGATTCAAAAAGCTGTTTTTATCTCCATCTCTATCTTTTATCTCCAATCGATTAACGTCCTTTTTCTTTTCTAGGTTGAAAATTAAGCTGCAGCAGTAAATTTTGGAACTAAAGCTGTGAGGTCTGTGTACTGTTGCCGTCTTTTTGTGTGATAGCATTTATTTTCACAGAAAAAGGCGTTGCAGCAGACGTGGCCCCTTTTAATTATAAAGTTTAAATAAATACCAAGGGTTCTCAACCTTAAGTAAAGTTAATTTTCAGTAAAACCGTTGTTTATTCTTTTTATCTCTCCTTTTCATGTTTAAAAGAAATGGGACCCTTAACATTTTCAAATCTATTATATTTTTTGCTCATCCTTTGCTAAACGAATTTACTGCTCATCTAAGCTCTTCTGCTCCCTGTGTGGCCTCCATCTAAGCTCTTCTACTCCTTGTGTGGCCTCTCCTCCTCGGCCAAGGAGCCGCATCCTGAGTCAAGAAACCATAAAAAAAAATATTTTTTTTTTGTTTGTTTTTTCATCTTAATAAAAATGTTCGCTTTGTTAAGTGAAACTTTCTTATTTTTATATTACTAGATTATCGTATACTTGCTACTTGCCGATCCTAAAGAAAGGAATTATTTAATTAACCCTGATAAAATGATTGAGTCAATTGGAAAAGTGATGTTGCTCAAAATGATAGTCCTGGAAGGTTTTTTTTTATATTACAAAAAGAAGTACCGCATCTTTGCGCTAAATTAATAGAATGTTACTTACAAACTGATAAAATAGACCAATACTCAAATATAACTATTGAAGCAATCAATTAGTGAAGCGATTCTCAGTAAACTTCAGTTTTAAGTTTATTAACTTAGAGGAGTGGATTTATGCTCCGGAAGTGAGTTCAAAGCTCGAAAACCGGTCACTTCTAATTGGAATATTTTGTGGTAATCTAAGAATATTCTAAAACAAACTCTTGGATAAAAAGGATGTACTAAAAAAGACCATTAAAACAGGGTGCTGTTAAAAGTTTGGCATCAAAAGAGTAAGACCATTTAACGACTGAAAAAAGGGTCGAACAAACATGTATTGTACCATTAGTTAGCTATGTCAAATAGTAACAAAGATGTGAAATATCATTTTTGGGAATATGATGTAAATCGGTAACTTGGTGGTAAGCCATCAGCCAGCAATGACGCATGTTCAAAGTTGACTGACGAAGTTGAAAACTTGGACTGTGAGAGAGGGGAGAGGGGTGTAATTATTACAGTATTGATAATAGCATTATCAATGGCTGCAAAATTTTCTTTGTAATTCATATGATTTTTTCTATTAATTTTTTAAGCCTTTTTTATTAACATTTGTAAAAATTATTTTTCGAATGGGTGATAGTAATACAGAAGAGGGCCCAATAAATTATATTCAAGTGTTTTGGAGCAATAAGTATAAGTGTGTCCTTGGGAGGGGGTATATTTTCACATATAATATATATTGTTATGTGTATATTTTTATTTGTTGTACGCAACAAATAAGAATTTTTAACATCTCGGTACTTCGACGTTACATTGTCCCAAAGACTCTTCCCCCTTCATGCATACATACCTGATTTAAAACACATCGCCTTGAGACAATCGATTTCACCACATAGAGTATATTGAAAGATTGGGTACACTTTAAATTAGCAAGGTCATCAAAACAGAAATACTTTTTTGCTTGTTCAATCCAGCTTAGCTGGCCAACAACAAGGATTCTCTTCTATTTTCTTTTGGTTGTTTCAGGCTGTGAAATTTTTAGTACAATAAATTTTTGTCTATGTACCCACATTGAGCCAAATAAATGAATAAGCGAAGCGAAGTAGTTAAGTTTTACAAAGCTTTTTGATACATTAAATGTTAGAGAGAGTAAGGAAGTGGCATAATGTCAGGAATGAAATTGCCTGCTCAAAGTTGAAAAGCCTACTTAGACCTGCCAAGATTTTTCTACCTAATCCATGCCTACTTGGTGAAGCCGTCCTGGCTAAGTGGTTGGTGCGCTGGTGTTGGAATTCTTTGTCCAAGGGGTACGGGTTCAATCCCAGTTGTGGCCAGTTATTTAGTTTGGGACGGGGGTTAGTGGCGTGACTTTAAGCTCAGCCAGGGTCGACCCAGCTCTAAATGGGTACCTGGAGAAATCTAGGGAAGGTAAGCAGGAAGTGTGTGTCAAAGCAGAGGACAGTTGACCCCCAGCCCCCCATTGCACTTCGTGGCTGAAGAGTCATGAAACGGAGATCAGCACCGCCGGTTTGGACCTTACGAGTCTAGTGAACCTTAAGGACCTTAAGAGTCTCTCCCATCCAAATTAATTCAAAGCTTCCCTCTTTACACCCTCCCAGGTATTCTCCATTTTCTTTAAATATTTCCTTATGACATCCTCCCATTCCAAACGACTTGAAATAATTTTAAAAAATAATGCCGATTAGATATTACTTCAAGAGAAATTTCAGCTTTGGTCCTGTAACACTACTAATTAGTTCTGTCAATTATCCAGCTGGCTTTGATTTTTTTTTTTTATTCTTGTAAAGATGTCGCCAGACGCAGCAATGTTAGTGGTGCTAGGGAATTTTCACCATGTTAAATTACCTAAGATCTAACTCTAATGAGTTTCCCAGTCTCTTTGGTACAATTAAATAAAAAAAGTTTTTTTTAACTGAATGTAAGGAGTGACATTAAAACTTAACACGGACAGAAATTACTCCGTATATAAAAGGGGCTTTTCCTCCTCAACGCCCTACTCTTTACACTAAAGTTTGACTCTTTCTCTTAACTCCAC
>NC_088870.1:34010722-34012277 GCF_032884065.1 Artemia franciscana
CGATTTTACGAGTGAGGGATGAAATTTCGTCAAAAATCACTCTTTTGGCCAATGTTGCCAAAAAGCAGGGCACCTGTGAACGAAGTGAAAAGAGGTTGTAAGAAAAGACTTAAAGGACGTAAGAAGTACATGGAATGGAGAGAAGGCCTTATCAGAATATTGCGGAGAAGGACGGAACATAACTGTGACGACTTCAGGTGGCTTGTTGCTGAGATGAGTAGATAGGATGTATTTTAAAAACAGTAATTTCAAATATAGCAATGAAAATGCAACGTTATACAGATCGTAATGTCAGTGGTAATCCTACCCAGTCCCTAAATAGACAGAGTGAATGAGTGGAGACTTGGCACAAAGATGTCTAGCCGCTCAGCTGCATAAGATTGGAGGTGTAACTAGACATCCGGTGCTAAGGCCTCCTGAAGTCGAGAAGAAACTCTGATAGATGGGTCATAGTTGTGGCGCAACGCGCACCACAACTCCTATCGGATTGGGTACAATCTCACTAAAGTTGGGGAAGGTGTACTAGAAGCTAGTCCGTACCATATTTAGTGCTGATCCAATAGAACCTCATCCAAATGGGTCTTCCTTGGCTTTTAAGATGTCGCCACAAAACAATCGAATATTAAAAACTAAAAGACGGGACGATTCCATGCTAAAATCCCCCTATAAGTTTCCGTGAAATAACACTTTTTCTAAAGCAAATTATCCATTTCAATTCTTACCAACTGATTTTCCAAATTCACAGAGAACCAAAAAATGACTTGTTCTAATCCTATTTCCATGAAACACTCAAAAATTTCCAGCAGTCACCTAACAAAGGTTTTTTTTTAACTGGAGAACATTCTCCGGAATCTTAACACGTGTCTATGCGCCTGAAGATTGATTGTAAAAGAATCTGAACTATTGTGCCGAAGGCACCACAAAAATAGGTTGGACTTAAGCTATGATATTCATCTTGATTTTGTTTTTGATATTCAGTGTTTAAGAAAATTCCGAGGTTAGTGGTACCATCTTTAAAGATGGTCCCTAGCCTGGAATGACTTACCAGTTTTTAGCTATTTTGAGGTATTATTTCGCCTTTACTAGGTAGTGCCTCTTTTTTCCGTTTAGTCGGAATCAGTAGACAAGAGCAATCAGATGAATTGTATCCAGTAGTAGGGTGCTTTTAAAGTGCATTTTCACTCTTCCGAAAAATTAGTTGCAATATTTGTGTTATACTAGTAAAAAATCAGTCATATAAAATGGAATACAAGGGACTGAAATATATTTTGCACTGTATGAACCGTTCAGAAGTCATTCAAAAAGTTTAATTATTCCAATCTGATATTTTAGCGTTGCTCATTTGTCCTTGTTCTGGGAACTAGACATTTCCAGCTAACCCATAATGACATAAATATATTCTAAGACCACACTGGCTATACAAGACGTATTACAAAGAAGAAGAAAAAACGATTAATGAAATTAAATAAATGTAGTTGTTCTCTTTTGTTTTAGCACTTCAGACGGTTTGGCGGAGTTCCTTTTCGAAATATCAGCTTATTTTCGCTTCTTTTCT
>NC_088870.1:34349877-34358959 GCF_032884065.1 Artemia franciscana
AAAATTACAAGAAACTCCAAAAAATCTTTCGTCATGGTACTTTGGAAAGGACTTAGGCCCAAAGACCCCACAACGTACATGTCAGTTAATGATATAGGTTACATTTAGGTGATAAAATGTGTAAAATATCCAGAGGTACTTTTATCCCACTTTCTCCAAAAAAGATCTTGTGGATTGTCTTTTACTCTTTTGGTCCCAATTTCCCCCTCTTCTGGTCACAAATGTGTCTATATATGCCCGATGTTGCGTATATCTAGATATTTTTTAAAGTTGAATAGCTGTTTAGTATTGAAAAGTGAATAGTATTTTCGAATGGTGCAGCTGATACAGAGACATACAGACGAGCCAATTATGGTTTAATAAACGCTTACTAATAAAAGAAGCAGCGTAACATCTGCGAAAAACATTTGTTGAATTTAGTAAAAAAAAAAAGTAAAAAAAAAATAAGTACAAAAAGATCAATGATACAAAATGGAATCCTTTTTCCAAACCATCTTTTTTTTAAATACCAATGAAAATCGACCACACAAATTTATGATAATAAGGCATATCTTCTCAAATTATAAAGCTACTTGTTTACTGACGAGATACTTAATCTACTATTCTAATCAGTGTCTTAGAATGCGAAATTGAGACTGTGATAAGAGAGGCTTCCACAGTAAGATTTTGTATATTATTTGTTATTTTGTCACTCCAAGTATTGATGATGTTGACGCAAAATAATGAGAAAAATATACGATTTGTTTCGACTTCTTAAGATACCTTTTTTTTTAAATCATACAACATGACTTCTTTCACACTTAAGCACATAAACCGTTGTGAAGCCAAATTGAAGAAGTTTTCGTAAAGCAAATGAATGAGGTTCTTCTCTTTAGGCAAAGCAATCAATTGGAAATTTGTATATTTATAAAGGTGTTTCCAAAACCAGTTACTATCAAAAAGACAAAAATTTTAGCACTTGATTAATAATTAACTTGTTGAAGCCAATATGTTTAATTCAATAGCATGATATAATTGAACAAGTTATCCCAGCTCGAAGAAACGAAGCGGTATTCAGATGCATGTCTAGTTAGACTTGCATGGAGGCCTATATTTATCAATAGGCCCAGCCTAGGGGCACACAATGCCAGGGGGCGCAATAAATTATCACTGAGAAATTTTTCTAACAAAAACTTGACTATTGTGATTTATATTCTAAGTGCCAATCGCGCTGCCAATTACACTCCGCCTTCGCGCTGCCTATTCACAAAAAAGAGATTTTAAAACAATACGGGAACTCCGTGGACACTTGTGAACTTCCAGATGTCTCCCAAGAACGGCAGATGAAATTTCGGTACCAGTACCACCTCTCAATTCATTACTTTTGGCTCATCAGTTGCGTTCTGTTCAGTGCTTCCAGTATCCCCGAATTTTCGAGAATTTCCCCAAAAAATCTTGCAAAAACGGAGCGGCAAAAACGCGTGGGCATAGAAGCGTCAAAGCTTTAAATCCAGCCCTGCTTGAAAGTCTAGATACGTGTTCCTACCGGAACCAATATCCAGGTAGTTCCCGTTCAACGTAAAATTCGGTGCCTGGATGCAAAAAGTCGCATCCCAGGATCCAGTTCTAGTCTAGAACTCATGTGTCAAAATTTTCAGATTCAACGAATCAGGAAGCTTATTTTGCGCTACATTTCTCATCAAACAGTTCGTGGTAACGAACTGTAGTAAGGAGCGACCCGGCTCAATAGTAACCAAAACTCTAAAAAATTGATAAAAAAATTTTGATATCAATAGCTACATCAAAAGAATCGCATTTTAATGCTGATTTTAAATATATAAGTTTCATCAAGATTAGTATTACCCATCAAAAGTTACGAGCCTGAGAAAATTTGCCTTATTTAGGAAAATAGGGGGAAACACCCCCTAAAAGTCGTAGGATCTTAACGAAAATGACACCATCAGATTCAGGGTATCAGAGAACCATACTGTAGAAGTTTCAAGCTCCTATCTACAAAAATGTGGAATTTTGTATTTTTTGCCAGAAGACAAATCACGGGTGCGTGTTTATTTGTTTTTTTTTTTTGTTTTTTTTCTTCTTTTCCCCAGGGGTCATCGTATCGACCAAGTGGTCCTATAATGTCGCAAGAGGGCTAATTCTAACGGAAATGAAAAGTTCTAGTGCCCTTTTTAAGTGACCAAAAAAATTGCAGGGCATCTAGGCCCCCTCCCACGCTCATTTTTTTCCCAAAGTCAACGGATCAAAATTTTGAGATAGCCATTTTGTTCAGCATAGTCGAAAACCATAATAACTATGTCTTTGGGGATGACTTACTCCCCCACAATCCCTGGGGGAGGGGCTGCAAGTTACAAACTTTGACCATTGTTTGCATATAGTAATGGTTATTGGGAAGTGTACAGACGTTTTCAGGGGGATTTTATTTTGTTTGGGGGTGGGGCTGAGGAGAGGGGGCTATGTTGGAGGATCTTTCCTTGGAGGAATCTGTCATAGGGAAAGAAAAATTCAATGACAAGGGCGCAGGATTCTCTAGCATTACTATAAGAAAACAATGAAAAATAAACATGAACACGTTTTTTCAAATGAAAGGAAGAAGTAGCATTGAAACTTAAAACGAACAGAGATTATTACGCATATGAGGGGTTCTAAAAATACTTTAGCATAAAGAGCGAGGTTTTTAGGAGGAGATAAATACCTTGCTCTTTATGCTAAAGTATTTTTAGTAATTTCAACTAGTTATTCTAGGCCTTTCTGATTCAGGGGTCATTCTTAAAGAATTGGGACAAAACTTACGATTTAGTGTAAAGAGCGAGGTATTAACGAGGGTACAAACCCCCTCGTATACATAATAAAAATATAAGGTTATGAAAGTTTGTTACGTAAGTTAATTCTTAAGTTACGTATATTTTTTACTAATAAAAACGTTCGTTAAAAATTAAAAGTTCTAGTTGCCTTTTTAAGTAACCGAAAAATTGGAGGGCAACTAGGCCTCCTTCTCCACCCCTTATTTCTCAAAATCGTCTGATCAAAACTAAGAGAAAGCCATTTAGCCAAAAAAAGAATTAATATACAAATTTCATTTTAATAGTTTATGTGCGGAGAGCCAAAACCAAACATGCATTAATTCAAAAACGTTCAGAAATTAAATAAAAAAAACTAATTTTTTTAGCTGAAAGTAAGGAGCGACATAAAACTTAAAACGAACAGAAATTACTCCGTATATGAAATGAGTTGTCCCCTCCGCAATCCCTCGCTCTTTACGCTAAAGTTTGACTCTGCCACAATTCTACTTTTTAAAACAATTTAAAGCTTTAGCGTAAAGAGCGAGGGATTGCGGAGGGGACAACTCATTTCATATACGGAGTAATTTCTGTTCGTTTTAAGTTTTAATGTCGCTCCTTACTTTCAGCTAAAAAAATTAGTTTTTTTATTTAATCTACTCTTAAAAGCGGCGTTCACATGCATGTGTGGCTAAAACTTAATGGCTAAATTAAGACATATATGTTTTGCTGGACTTACACGTGGACGCCTCTTAAACAGGCGCCAAAAAATCCTTGACGTTTTGTATCCATCAGCTGTTATACACATTAAAACCAGCAATATGTCGCTTTTTTCAGTTTTCCCAATGTCAAACAGTTTCGTGGCAACGAACTGTAGTAAGGAGCGACCCGGCACAATAGTAACCAAAACTCTAAAAAATGGAATTTTGAAACCAATAGCTACATCAACAGAAGCGCATTTTAATGTTGATTATAAATATATAAGATTCATCAAGTTTAGTCTTGTCCATCAAAAGTTACGAGCCTGAGAAAATTTGCCTTATTTTAGAAAATAGGGGGAAACACCCCCCTAAAAGTCATAGAATCCTAGCGAAAACCACACCATCAGATTCAGCGTATCACAGAACCCTATTGTAGAAGTTTCAAGCTCCTATCTACAAAAATGTGAAATTTTGTATTTTTGCCAGAAGGCAGATCATAGATGCTTGTTTATTTATTTGTTTGTTTGTTTGTTTTTATTTTCCCAGGGGTGGTCGTATCAACCCAGTGGTCCTAGAGTATTGCGAGAGGTCTCGTTCTAACGGAAATGAAAAGTTCTAGTGCCCTTTTTAAGTGACCAAAAAAATTGGAGGGCACCTAGGCCCCTTCCCAAGCTAATTATTTTCCCAAAGTCAACGGATTAAAATTCTGAGATAGCCATTTTATTCGGCGTAGTCGAAAAATCTTATAACTATGTCTTTGGGGACGACTTACTCCCTCACAGTCCCCGTGGGAGGTGCTACAAGTTACGAACTTTGACCAGTGCTTACATATAGTAATGGGTATTGGGGAGTCTACAGGCGTTTTCAGGGGGAATTTTTGGTTGGGGGAGGGGTTGAGAAGAGGGAGATATGTTTGGGGAACTTTCCATCGAGGAATTTGTCATGGGGGAAGAAAATTTCCATGAAGGGAGCGCAGGATTTTCTAGCATTATTAAAAAAACAATGAAAAAATAAATCTGAAAAAGTTTTTTTTCAACTGGAAGTAAGGAGCAGCATCAAAACTTAAAACGAACAGAAATTATTACACATATAAGAGGCTCGCCTCCTCCTAATACCTCGCTCTTTACGCTAAAGTATTTTTAGTAATTTCAACTATTTATTCTACGGCTTTTGTGATTCAGGGGTCATTCTTAATGAATTAGGACAAAATTTAAGCTTTAGTGTAAAGAGCGAGGTACTGACGAGGGGGTGAACCCCCTCATATATGTAATGAAAACATGAGAATACAAAAGTTTGTTACGTAAGCTAATTTATAAGTTACGTATATCTTTTACTGATAAAAACATTCGTAAAAAATTAAAAGTTATATTTGCCTTTTTAAGTAACCAAAAAATCGGAGGGCAACTAGGCTTCCTCCCCCGCTCCCTTTTTTCTCAAAATCATTCGATCAAAACTATGAGAAAGCCATTTAGCCAAAAATAAATATGTAAATTTTGTTTTAATTATTCCTCTGCAGAGAGCCAAAATCGAAACATGCATTGATTCAAAAACGTCCAGAAATTAAATTAAAAAAAAACAAGTTTTTTTAACTGAAAGTAAGGAGTGACATTAAAACTTAAAACGAACAGAAATTACTTCGTATCAGTGGCGCCATTTGGGGGGGGGGGAAGGGGGGGCCATGCCCCCCCCCCTGATTTCTGGAGGGGCCCAATTTCAACCACGTAATTCTTTGTTTATTCGTCCTTGTTCTACTTTTTTCTCTTTTTTTTACCGTATTTCTACTGTGAATTATTACTAAATAGCAAATTCAAGATACTCGATGATTATTGCATTTCAAGAAAGTATCCTGTTTTTGCCGTTCTCCCTAATTAATTTATGGTCACCCTTTTGGCAGGGGTTTGTAAAGTCCTTTCTGGGCTCGGATTACTTCTGTGACATTGAAGTCTCTCCAGTGATTAATGAATCCCGTCAGTCGGCACATTTAGGTGTAGGCTAACATCTGGAAAAGAGGGTATCCAGACCAGGGTGTCATTCCAGTTTTGTATTTAGTTTCTCGTTACCCTTCATCAAATAAAGAACCGTGAAACAGTGTTGAGTTGTGTTCAACTTCAAATTGGATTATTGAAACATGAGTTCATCCGGTGCGAGTGGTGAAAAAAAAAAGGAAAATAAAACCCCAAAGGAAAGAAGAAGAAATAAAGATGCAACGACGATTGGCTTCGTTTTTCAAACCGACTGTAAGTAAATCTACCACATTTTAAATTTTGTTTCGTCGACCAATCTTACTGAACGAACCAGAAACAGAGCTACGAGCTCATATGGCACTTGTTACGAGTGTTTTTCTATTTAATTTCTGATCATTTTTTAAATAAAGCCAGGAAATCTGGCTTCACCTCCACGGAGAAATCCCCCTTGGAAACATCCTCTGAACAATACAATCCTGGTTAAAATTTACTGGGACAATTACCCTTAACACTTCCAAGCGTGAAATTGAGCCAGTAAATAGAAAGCAAGACATATAAAGAAATTTTGTATAGGAATTCTGGAAAATTTTTCCAGTACACAATTTCCCCTGAAAAGTTCATCCCCTAGAAAATTCATTTTCCATGGAAAATTCTCCCCGAGCCCCAGCCAAAAAAATCGTCCTCCCCTTCCCACCCTAGAAATGTATGCATGCTTCCGAATAAGAAATACTATATGTAAACAATGGTCACATTTTTTAACTTGAAGAACTTTTCCAAAGAGCTCTGGGGTTTCATGTTATCTCCAAAGACATTATTATTAGGCCTTTCAACGATGTTGAACAAAATAGCTATCTCAGATTTTTGGTCAGGGGAATTTGGGGAAAAATGGCGTGGGAGGGGGCCTAGTTGCCCTCCAATTTTTTTGGTAACTTAAAAAGGGCACTAGAACTTTGAATTTCCGTTAGAATAAGCCCTCTCCCGATGTCTTGGCCCACTGGTTCGATATGATCACCCCTGGGCAAAAAAATAAATAAATAAACACGCATCCGTGATCTTTCTTCTAATATGAAGTACAAAATTCCACATTTTTGTAGATAGGAGCTTGGAGCCTCTACAATAGGGTTCTCTTAATACGCTGAATCTGATGGTATGATTTTATTATGATTATACGAGTTCTAAGGGTGTTTCAGCCATTTTTTGAAAATCAGGCACATTTCTCAGGCTTGTAACCTTTGAAGGGTAAGACTAAACTTAACAAAATGTATTTAAAATCAGCATAAAAGTTTAGTTCTTTTGACATATCTATTGGTATCAAATTCCGTTTTTTAGAGTTTCGGTTACTATTGAGCCGGGTCGCTCCTTACTTACAGCTCGTTACCAAGAACTGTTTATAAGATAATGCTCAGACAAATCTTGTTGAGTTTCTTCTTTTGAAGAGGAAAGATAGAACAAAAAGCGACAAAGATAAGAAATTTCAAACCTAATAAGTTTTCGTCCGCATGAATTACTATGGCTAGCTTCAGTTTACCTTGCTTCAAAAAGTGTTTAATCACCCGACAGCAGTACTCGTGCATCATATTTTGTGTTTATTGATTCTAGGTTAAAATATAGAATCAAGGGAATGATAGCTTTGCAAGGTAATCCTACATAAACAAAAAAATAAATAAAGAAGTGTATCACAGAAACCTATAAAACCTATAAAAACCTACAAAACATAAAATTGAATAGCACATTGGACTTAATTGAATGAAATAAAAAAGACATGTTTTTTCAACTGAATGTAAGAAGAAACATTAAAGCTCAAAACGGATAGCAATTTTTAAGTATATGAAGGGGTTCACCCCCTTGTCAATACTCGCTCTTTACGCTGTTCAAATTTGGTTCTAATTCTTTAAGAATGACTCCTGAATCTCAAAGGCCGTTTGATTAGAATAAATATCTCTTTTGAAAGTACTAAAAAAAAAACTTTAGCGTAAAGAGCGAGGTATTGACGAAAGGGTGAACCTTCTCATATGTAATAATTTCTTTTCGTTTTAAGTTTCAATCCTGCTCCTTACTTTGAGTTGAAGAAACTTTTTTTTCATTTAATTTCTTATTCTTTTTTTAATAATGCTTGGAAATCCAGTGCCCCCTTGATTGAAAATTCAGCTCCCCTATGAAAAGTTTCTCCATGGAAAGATCCTCCTACATAACCTCCTCTGCTCGAGCTGCCCCCCCACCAGAAAAAAACTGAAAACGTCTGTATACTTCGCAATTACCTATACTATTTATAAAAAAGGGCAAAGTCCACAAATTGAACACCTTCCCCCAGAGACTTTGGACAATTAAGACATCTTTAAAGACATATTTATTAGATTTTTCAAATATATTAAACAAAATGGCTGTTAAACAAAATGTAAATATATTTAAACAAAATGGCAAAATGCGGAGAGAGTTCTACGAGGTTTTGGACAGAGTGTTAAATGAGTTTGAAGAGCGTTTTTCTGTCCAGCTGCCAGTGCTAGAAGCCACACGTTGCCTTAACCCCAAATCCAAAGATTTTATGGACTCAGATTTACTTCTTGTGATCGCGACATACTTCGATCAGGCGGGAATCGATACTATGCAGCTGAAGTGTCAAGCTTTAATAGCTCGTGCATTTGTGTCGCAGCTTCCACAGAAACCGGCAAACGCTTTAGATGTCTTCGAACGCCTCGGAGGATTGAAAGAAGCTTATTCTGAGCTTCTTAAGGTCGTCAGGGTAGTCCTCACACTCCCGCTCACAACGTGCTCAAATGAACGTTTTTTCTCTGTGTTGACGTTTGTGAAGGACTACCTCCGGACAACGATGGAAAACGAGCGACTTTCGCATTTGCTGCTTATATTCTCTGAGAAAGCTGCAGTGAAGGAGCTCAATTTTGAGAAGCTTGTCGACGACTTCGCAAAAATGAAGCAAAGGAGATATCCATTGCTGAAGTAACTGTACGTAAGTTTCTGATTTATACAGTAAATGTTCTATTTTGGTACTGTTTTTGGTCCCTAAATAAGCTGCAAAATGCGAACCCCAAAGGTAGTACGGTACCTAAAGGCATGTTCGAAAATTTTAAAAAATTTTAGGCTGGATGGGGGCCCAAAATCGATTTTTGGCCCCCCCCCCCCTAAGGTTTTCTGAAATGGCGCCACTGCTTCGTATATGAAAGGGGCTGCTTCCTCATCAAGGCCCCACTCTTTACGTTTAAGTTTTTTACTGTTTTAAAAAGCAGAGTCGAGAGAAAGAGTCAAGCAAAGAGGACTCGTTCGAATTTGAACGATCACATGTCTAGTGTCTTAAGTGTCTTAAGGCCATTAAGGGATTTGGTATTTCACTGTGGCATTTTGCAAACCACTCTACAGGTTGTGAACACACACTTTACAGTACGAATAGATTCCTAAAAAACCACATATACCGTTTTCATAGCCGCATCGTCTTTTTTCCATGAAATTTTCAAACCAAAAATATTCAGTAATTTACGAGCTGGTCCTTTTTTCAGAACCATTCCCATAAATTTATCTTCTTCGAGCATTTTTTTTTTTCAGAACTAATAATAGCTTTAAAAAAAAGATAAGGTTTAGAATCAATATGAGCCGTTAATTAGAAAGTGTGGCTTCAAGCTAATTCCAC
>NC_088870.1:34359059-34442584 GCF_032884065.1 Artemia franciscana
CCCTTGTGGCCATTAGCAATATTGTTCATAGCAATAAGTAATGTTTCACCAGTAACTGGTATGCAATAGCAGCTAACTGATCTGCCACAATTAACTGATAAAATACTAGGAAAGGATTATGGTGTACGTTTTGCTAATTAAGCATTTGCGCAACTATGTCTTTGAGACTGCATATGAATTTTAAAGATATTTTAACAGCCTTTAAAATGTACAACCATACCTATCAAATTTGTAACATGCACAGTTTTTTTAGACATCACTGTCTTTCCATTTATAGTAAAGATTAAATAAGAAAATAAGTTTTTTGCAACTAAAAGCAAGCAGCAATACTAAAACTTAAAACGAGCAGAAATTATTACGCATATGAGGGGATTCGCCTCCACGTAAATACCTCACTCTTTACGCTAAAGTTCGAATTTTGTTCCAATTCTTTAAGAATGACCCCTGAATCACAAAGGCAGTTTAATTAGAATAAATACCTATTTTTAAAGTACAAAAAAAAAAGTTTAGCGTAAAGAGTGAGGTATTGACGAGGAGACGAGCCCCCTCATTTATACGCAATAATTTCAGCTCACTTTAAGTTTTAATGTTTCTCCTTATTTTCAATTGAAAAAGACTTGTTTTTTTATTTAATTTCTGGTCGTTTTTAAATTATGCTGGGAAATCCGGCACCTCCTTCATGGAAAAATTCTCTTTCCCCATGACAAATTCCTCCACTGAAAGATCTTCCCCGGTAACCCCCTCCTGCTGATACCTCCACCAGGAAAAATCCCCCCTGAAAACGTCTGTATACTTCCCAATAATCAATGCTATATGTAAACAATGGACAAAGTTTATAACTTGCAGCCCTTCCCCCAGGAACGGGATTGTAGGGGATTAAGTCATCCTCAAAGACTTAATTATTAGATTTTTAGACTACGCTGAACAAAATAGCTATCTCAAATTTTTGATCCGGTGACTTTGGGAAAAAAAATTAACGTGGGAGGGGGCCTAATCGCCTTCCAATTTTTTCTGTCGCTTACAAAGGGCATTAGAAGTTTCAATTTCCGTTCAAATGAGCCCTATCATCCATCCTCAACCTATCCTGATATATATTAGGACCATTGGGTCGATACGATCACCCCTGAATAAAAACAACAACAACAAAAAACAAATGAAAACGCATCCGTGATTCTGTGATACAAAATTCCACATTTTTGCAGATGGGAGCTTAAAAGCTCTATATTAAGGTTTCCTGATACACTGAATGTGATGGTTTAATTTTCATTAAGATCCTATAACTTTTCGGGGGTGTTTTCCCTCTTTTTTACAAAAATAAGTCACATTTACAGTAGAAGAAACAAAACTTTTATCGGAGCAATGGATGAGTTATAAATATTCTAATTGGCTGTGCATTCAACAACTGCTGGTGTTAAAATACTTCTTAAGACTGAGCAACTAATAATTAGACCTCCCTCCTTTGAATACTTAAATCAGAAAAGAGCTTCGTTACCCGACTTAATTTTAAGTATGTCCACTTCTGTCATTTGTGCTGATTCAGTTAAGCTCATCTTAGAGAAGAGAGTAAGATGGGCATTTTCTTCCATTAATTCATGAATCTTCTCACGTTCTGCATC
The DNA here is from genome assembly GCF_032884065.1 of Artemia franciscana. Classification (NCBI taxonomy): domain Eukaryota; kingdom Metazoa; phylum Arthropoda; class Branchiopoda; order Anostraca; family Artemiidae; genus Artemia; species Artemia franciscana. Next base: position 34,360,676 of record NC_088870.1, read on the forward strand.
CCGTTCCTGCAAGAAAAATAAATCAGTTTGTAAAAAGGAAGGGAAGAGATTCAGAGACGACGAAGAAATCAATGTGAGGCAGCTGCAAAGTCCGAGTGGCACGAGGTTCTACTTCAAAGCTAATTCATTATTAATGCTGATGAACAGTAATAACTTATATCGCAAAGACAATCAGGGAGGGAGATAGTAGAAAAAGAGAAGAATACCGCGATGGGAGTAGCGAGGAGGAAAAGAGGCAAAAGGAAGTTACAATTCAAATGGATTCATCAAAATGATCATTTAGTCGTTTCTGACCCCAAGACTAGAAATTACACATTGGGGAAAACAATAGATTCGTTTATAAATAACTAAAATAAAGCTTCGGAAATAGTCAGATAAAAGTCATTTCAAAAAGCTTATTCAAACACAAGGTGATTCTTGACATAAGGCAAAGTATACACGAAATTCGGCACAAAAGTGGAAATAACCGTTTCTCCTCTGAAATAGAGAAAGAAGGGTACGAAAAATCAGGCTCATACACTAAAGACCTTTACACCATTTTTGAATCTTCAAAAGATTCACAGTTTCGATGTTCTGAGGAAAATAACACGTCTCTATAAAATATGTACATGCACATAAGCACATATATCGTAGGCTGTTTTTTTTTCTCATACAATGCTTTAAGTTAATATTAACAACATAAAAAAAAGACGACAAAGCTGCCCATCTACCCAGTATCTACCCAGCTGAAAGCTAAGCCAGCCATTCTATCAGCTTCGAAAAAAAATATAGGGCAAGATGTTCATTTAACTTTCAAACAGGTAACAGTATTCGGAAGAACAAATTTTAATACATGTTTCGTTTTATTAGTAAATTTTCAAGATCAACACAAAGGCTTAACGTCTCAAGATTTCCATGTAAGCAACAGGGCAACTTCAAGCAACAGGATATTCCTCTCCCACTAGCTAGCTATTTTCATCAACTATCGGATCACAAAGCGACAATACAGACAACGAAAAAAAAAAACAAAGTATAAAGACAAGATGAAGACAAAAAATATATATGTCAAAGGATTGAAAATAAAGAATGCATGGTACCATATAGGATGTCCAGAATTTTTTTTGTGTAATTGGAGACCAAATTATAGCAAAAGTAATCAGGCTTCTTACAAAAATTGACTTTATAATTTAGTCTAGTCTTACAAAGTCATCATAAAAAAAAATTGATTAGCCAATTAATCAGCAGTTAATTAACTTAGAAAAATTCTATCTTGGAAATTACTTTAGCCGATTTCGATCACATTCATAGGTAAAACTTCTACACATTAACACAAGTTTTATTTTACTTGCAAACTCTTATTTTACAAAAAAGAAAACATTAGTTTTGTAAACATTCATACTACTTAAATTAAACAATTCAACAGCTTGTTAAATGAACAGCGACTGACAACCGTATCTCCTAAATAGGCTATCTGACATACTCAAAAAAAATATCTCAATGCTATACAATTGTTGCCAATAATATCTTTGAAACACATGAAATATCTTTGTGCATTCTTTGTCCCGGTAAATGTATTAAAAAGAGCTAGCTATAAGGAAAAATCTAACTTTTGTTTTTAATTATCTATGAAACCTGTTCGTAGTTTCGGAGATAACAAATTTATTAATTTGACCGTCTTTTAAGTCACATTACATCCAGAGCCATTCCTAGGGTTGGTGGTGACCGGGTAAAAATTAATTACAGCGCCCTTCCTGAGTCAAATATAAGCAAAAATTGCCTAATCAAAGTGAAGAATTTGATAAAAGTGGGCAATCCCCCAGCCACAGCAAACACACCTCCGAAGCTGCGGCACCCAGGATAGCTGAACCGTTTGCCCCTTTAGGAACAGCTCTGATTACATATAAATTTCACCAAAATATGTGCACTTTTACTCTAAAAGAGTACATATAGTGCATTTTATGGAAATTGTTTGAAAGGGCAAACCTTAATAATTTAGAGTGGTTTTGTTGGAGAAAATACGGTTCATCTTTAATGAGCTTTTTTTATTACAAACTTGAGGCTAAAACTGAAAATAAAAACTTCATGATAGAAAAAATATTTTATTGCGTTTCACTTATACTACAAATAAAATGTTCATGAGAAAAAAAAAATTAAAATTGCATTTCAATTATAGTAGACATCTTACATATTATCAAAAGGATTTTCAATTTGTATTATTGATGGGTCCAAAGTCGGCCACTTGAGCGCATATTCTCTCCAGCAGAACGTGGCCTTCTCTCAATTTCATTTATACGTGGACACTGTACCTCTATTGGGCAAATTTCGTTTAAAAATTACTTAAATAGAGAAAAATGACGCACTCGCTCTTTGAAGGGATCTCACGTTCGCAGCACCAATATTTGTGGTAATGTATGCTTAGTCTTAGTTTGGCTTTACTGTTAATAGTCACTTCTGTTGGTTTAAGTTTTCATTCCTTCATTTTTAGAAGGCTCTGGTAATAATTGTTATATGAACTACTTTATTTCTACTAGTCCTAATTTTAAAATTCGCTCTTTACTAATCAATGAAAATATTTGCTCTATAACTTTTTTTCTTCTGAAAAACAACACATATTAGAAAGTTTGACTAAAATGTTCAGTAACCATAACAAAGGGCATAACTACCAGCGGGTTTTCGGCTAAAAGCAACAGCGAGCGTCCAATTTTATATAGATGTTTCCACATACCAGCGATGATGGTTTTCATTATAGTGCATATTTAATCTTGATTTGACATAACTAAAAACTGATAAATTACATTTGTGTAATTTCAAACGATGTAGATACTTTGGATGGACCCTGACACACTAAGCGATACATAGTTGAAATGGACCCCTGGATAACCACTAGCAGTAAAAATGTCTCTATAAACCTACATAGTCGAAAGTTTAACCAACTTACCAAAACCAAGTTATTTATTTGGGTTTTATACTTTAAGATATCTCCTTCCAATTCCGAAAGCTGTTCCACTCTTTTCCTAGAATTTTCCAATTGAGTTTCAAGCATTTCCTTTGTCTCCTCTAATATTCTAGAATAAGATAGAAATATCATAGTATTATAAAATAATATTTTTATATCCTGAAGATCTATTTCCACAACTGTTAGAAAAAGACCTCATTTTCCCGTCCTGTCTTTGCATGGCTTCTCAAGGTTCTTCAATACTTTGGCTTTTTGTTTTCCTTTTTTTTTTTTTTTGCACGCTCCGCCCTAGCTGAAGCCCTAATTTAAATAAACCAACAAGAAACGTAAATGTAAATAATCCAACAAGAAACATTTATATTCCATTTATTGCTGAGTAAAAAATCTACTTTAGTGGGGATAAAACTGTTAGAAGACTAAGGGAATCCCACCTGAAAGTAATTACGGGGATACGGAATTGCAGGCAGTTCCATGCATAATATTAAGTTTTAATGGCTTAGAAAAAAATAATAATAATAACACAGATGTGTAAGACCTCCTCACCAAACCGCATCCATGCATTAGAAATATATGGTAAGAAAATGAGTAAACTACAATATCGAACGTGGTAATTGGCCCGAACACCCCTTAGTTGCATGCTATACCACATGTACTTCAGGATCCCCTGTTAGAAATGTAATCTAAGATAAGTTACCAAAGTTCGTTCCATTTGATATAAATTTACTTTTCAGCACTCAGTAAACAAGATATGCAGCAAGTGTTATTTGCTCTAGATTCCTCTATGGTATTCAGTAACAGTATTTGCTCTCAAACATTTTCTTATTCTACTAGACATTGAACAAAAAAAAAGATGTAATCTTCTTCTTTTATATTGTTATTTTCCTCGTTTTAAATAATAAAATTGGGAAATAATAGTAACCAAGCTCTATTTTTTCTAATTTTACAAGCGAGTGATTTTGAAGACTGAGAATGGTTATACAAGAAAAACAGCTTTTCTGTAACATCAAGCAAAGAATTTAATCTTCACGGCAATTTTTTACACCACCTATGAGATCTCAATAAGTTTCACTTCAGAAAAGGGAATAAGACTCTCCAGCTCGGCAAAACAAAGCCGAATTCCGTTTGTTTGTTTTTCTCAGAAATTTGCTGAGATATTTTGAACTGAAACAAATCGTAACAGTTGAGCAGCGATGCTTAGTTGGCAAGTAATCGGTAAAAATTGAACATCATTTTTTTAGAATGTAAATGCGTAGAAGAACACAAAACACTAGAAAAAAATTAGCGTTTGCAGTGCATTATTAAGAAAATGTGTTAGATGAATGTGAGGAATGAGAAGCGCCTGCGTCAGATAGACAGCTTGCACTTAATCTAAACAAGAAAATGATTTAGATTTGATACATATTACGTTCCTCTACTACTTCTTAACTCAGCAGAAAGATTTAATTTGGTTGAATTTTCGGGAGAAGTTCCAAAGAAAAAGCAAAAAAAAAAAAAATGACATGGAACATAATTTCCTCAGTAAAAATCTTGCGAAAGCGATATTAGAATATGTTTCCATTTTCGCTCACAAATTTTTCCCAAAAAGCCGAAATGGAGAATGGCTTACAAGTCACTTAACACACCTATGACGCTATAAGTTCAACAATAATTACTACACAAATATCTGCTTAGTATATGGAAACAAAACCGTTGACATGGCAGCCATCAGAGATTTTGTCAATACAGAAGAAAAGAGAATCACCTAAATAAACAAAAGGCAATATGGCAATCCTTTTTGAATTTAAACAATTCAGTTCCTACCGAAGAGCCAGTCCGCTAAACTTGTAAACTCACGAAGCTTTTGAAAGTCAATATATATTTCCCGAGAAACCTGACCTATTATGCCATCTCATGCAGACTCATCAATTAAGTTCAGATTCATCATCCTTTGAGTCAGATTGGATTTAAGCTTGGTGAAATTAGAAAATGGCAACAACAGTGACACAAAGTAGGGTGTAAATTTTAGTAGAAGCCTAATGAAGAGCAACCCATTCCCATGCTAAGAAAAAAAATAAGACCTAGAGAGAGAATAGTCAAACTCATTATCATATACTAATAACAGGTTCCATTGGGGGTTGCGCTACCCAAGAAAAATGTTTTTAATCTAGTGAACATTTCAAAATAGTCAAGGGACTGCTCTGCAGAAAGGTACCGTTTCCCTCATTTTTGAACCAAAAACCGATATGTTTAGTCCATAATGGACCAAATTAAGACAGAGAATTCTTGAATAGCCAATAAATAGTCAAGTGCCAAGAATCCTCATATTTTATCATACAATTCCAGCAACATGCTGTCATGCAATAGCCTTCTTGTCCACAATCCCAAAACTGAAATCCATACAAATGTAAGTTGATAATGGCTACAAATTCAAAGCTTTATCTAAGATGCCAGACTGGTATAAATTCTACACAGGCATACCCAAACATACGGGACACAGAGCCTTAACCCCTTCCTCAAAAAAGAAAGAAAAAGAGACCTCTTTGAAGCATCCTTAGATATTTTCAACACTGTAGGCCTGAGAATATATTTTTTGGCCATCAGATGCTCGGCTCTGCTAAGGGTTAGAGCACTGTGCAGTAACGTAAATAACTTCATCATTAATAGGAGGCTTGACTGAGACGCCCATAACACCTCATAAGGTACTAAGTGCAAGATCTGCAGACTTGAGGTACTACTTGCCTGAGAGGATTGTCACCATCTGTAAAGCAGTCGGTAACTCTTAAAGTTCCCTTGGACACCCGACGGTCATGTTCAAGTGCCAAATTCACATGCTGCTACATGAGTGAGCCTTGGGCCTGCAAGACGTATTTTTTTACCGTGCAGATCCATCGAGCAGTGATTCAGCTTAAGCCATTTTTTGGTCTGTTTTTTATTGTAATGCAGAGTGGGTACATAACGTTTATTTTGGAATTATAAAAAAGTCAATATTTTTCCATTTTTTACAACAAGTAAAAAAAAATAATCAAAACTTGAAAAAAATTACAAATACTACCAAACAGTACTCCCCCCCCTCATTGAAGTGAAGTGTAATCTAGAGGCCTATAATTCACCCCTTGCTCCAAAAATAAAATAGGACAAGGAAAGACAAAAAGCACGAAGGATTCAAACCATAAATAAGTCATAGATGCATATACTATTACGGTTTACATAATGAGTTTGTTTCGTTGAAACGGCTACCAAATACCTTAAATAATTTCTCAGTTTTCTTGTCATATTTATCATTAAAAAAAAATATATTTATTAAATGAAGTTTTTTATTATATTTAATATTTTTTTTTCTATCTAATACTCTGAAATCTTCTTGTGTTCTATTTTCTTCTAATGGGGCCAAAAAGGTTAGTTTACTTTAAGGGCGTAATGAAGGCATTTTGCGACTTGTGACAGCAAGATGCTCTTCGATGGAGCCTTTACGTATGTAACTGTCATACATACGTAACTTTTTGGCAAATCAAAAATAACGAAGCTACTAAAATTTTTAGCAAAAATGTTCTCTTTAAGGACAATGCCATTTTAAAAGTGACCTTACTTTCCAATTTTATCCCTTGTCTTTTGTCTGATTCCACCTGGCATAAAACAAATTGTCTCATGGATCTCCTTTCAAAGATCAGAATAGGCCAAACACCTGCGCTTCTTCGGGCTCGCTAACATTTAAAAACCTGCAAAAACGATGACCATTTGTATCGTTATTTATAAACAAGGCCTTGTAAGTGTAAGATCCAAGCGAAAATACACCCCCTCCCCTTTTTCCAGGGCAGAATTTTTTATGTAAATAACCATTAGTTCTTTTTGTCATTTGCTTGAAAACTTTTTGATCAGTTTCAGCGTCAGATTGAGCATGTGAGGATGAATGGGTTCCATAGTATTACTAAGCTCTATGAATTATTTTTAAATGATAATCCCTTTACCGAATTGATCATTTTGATTATGAGTAAGCATACCCGGCTCAACCCCAAACTAAAATGTACACTAAAAGAGACTGTACCTATTATCTTCACGCAGTTCTTCAACTCTTGCCTTATAGAAATCAATATCGTTGACTTTATCTCGATATCTTTGAAGCTCAATTTCCAGTCGGTCAACCTTGGATGCCCTTTCGCGCACAATGTCCAACTCGTCGCGGTATGCTTTTCCAGCACGAGCATCTTGGATCAATTCCAAGTTCTGTAAATAAAAAGGCTTCGATAAGAAAAAAAAAATATTTATATGACGAGCTGAATAAAAAAAAAAAAACTGAAAGGAAACTTTACTCTGAAATCAAAGGCCATTTGAGAATAAAAGTTGTTCTAGTTAATTGAGAAAAAAACTATAAAATATCCTTTTCTTTACGTACAAATAAGTAGACAAATACATGGAATTTCCTACGGATGTGAAGGTGTCATGGGGGGGGGGGGGGGTACAGCTTCGAAAAATATTAAAACAATAGATAGGCTATATAGAAAATGTAAGAAACCCTATGAAAACTAACGACATTTCTGCAAGGCAAAATCTCTAAGCACTCTCCCTCTACGCATATTCCTATAATGAAGCACACAGTATTTACTAATAAATTCTGATAGTAAGAGAATTGCGAAAAACCGGACTGAATCACCTCTTTTATTTATTCAGTATAATTTAATACGAACATTAATAGAGGAGTCATTGATTCCTAGCCGTGTGAGCAAAAACGAGATAAAGATTGGGTTACAGTCTTTGGCATGAAAAAGCAGTAGCATTTTACAGTCCCCATTCTAAGAAGACGGTGTGCAAGTTTGATTGAATCGATCAATATGTCGTAAAGTTTTACAGAAGAATATATAAACGCCTTAGTGTCGTATAAAATGAGGAACAGTTGCGTAACGCTACTAAAATAAGACTTAATAAAATATCGAGCAAATATAATACAAGACTAAAAGAAACAGTTTAAATATACGTTTGTTAGCACTTTGAGAGCTTAGCTATCAGTTTAATGTGATATTACCCCACCAAAGTTATACCGAATAGAAAAACGATTCAATATTCTTACCAACTCCTAACAATTATAAATTGTTTAAATTATCACAGAAAATATATAAATCTTATTTTATATATTGTTAAAGATTTTTTGCAAATTTCAAAGGAATAAGTATATTTTCAATTTTATTGGTTGTACAAAATTTACTAAATTTTAATTAAATTTGTACCATTTACAAAATAAAACTTGTTGCAAAATTAACAATTTTATCTAAATTTACTTAAAATCAGTTCTAACCTTGATGTAACTTTACCAATATTAACAAACTGTATTAAATTTACAAAACAATTTTCTGTAACTACGATTTTACCAAATCTTACTTGATGTTTTTTCCCCCACTTAGCTTATTTCAACAAAAACTTTAAGAAAAATTTAGAAATCTTTTTTTGTATTTTTACTAAACTTGCGGTAAAACTGTTTGAAGAAGGCTGCAGGAAGATTAGATGTTGTTAGTATTGATTTGACCAAACGTTTTCCGAAAACAAGTTTTTACATAAAAAAGTAAAGAAGTATATAACTTAAGACGAGCAGAAATAAAGTCTAATAATAATTCAAACTTGAAACGAACAGAAATTACTATCATTGAATAAATGAGATGCAAAACGAACAGGTATAAAATCAATAATCACATCAATCGTATAGATATCATATACTGCTATAAATAAATAAATGAATCCTAAAAAGAACACAAGTAAAAAGGAATAGTCAAGTTAAACACAAAACGAACGAAAATTACCACAGACGAGAATAGGTCTACTGTCCTTAAGCTTTTTACAGGCCGAACACCGTTTGGGCTAAAGAATGATATACATCTTCTGACTAGGTAAATAAAGTAGTTGACTCAACAAATATTACGTCTGGCTCCACCTCAATTTAGAGGTGTATGATTCGAAAATAGAAAGACAATATCATTATAGCCAAGATCAAATAGTTCGCGGTAACAAACTGTAAGTAAGGAGCGACCCGGCTCAATAGTAACCGAAACTCTAAAAAACGGAATTTTGATTCCAGATGCATCAAAAGAATTTAATTTTTATGCTGATATTAAATATATAAGTTTCATCAAGTTTATTCCTCGAAATAAGGAGAGAATGGCCCCTAAAAGCAATATAATCTTTCTGGAAGTCGTACCATCATATTCAGCGTATCAGATAACCGTATTGTAGAGGTTTCAAGCTCCTATCTACAAAAATGTAGAATTTTGTATTTTTTGCCAGAGGAAGGATCACGGATGCGTGTTTATTTGTTATTCTTTTTTAAGGGGTGATCGTGTCGACCCAGTGGTCCTAGAATTTTGCAAGAGGGCTCAACCGAACAGAAATAAGTTCTAGTGCCCTTTTTAAGTGACAAAAAAATATAGGGTAAATTTTTGAGATAACTATGTCTTTGATAGCAACTTAATCACCCACAGTCGCGGGGGGAAAGGCTGCAAGTTATAAACTTTAGTCTTTGTTTACATATAGTATTGGTTATTGGTAAGTATACAGACGTTTTCAGGGAGAATTTCTTTCTGGTGAGGGGGTTGGGGAATTTGATTATGTGGGAGCATCTTTTTATGGAAGAATTTTTCATGAGGGGAGAGAATTTCCATAAATGGGCGATGGATTTTCCAGCATTATTAAAAAAAAAACAATCAGAAATTAAATTAAAAAAAAGCTTTTCTATTGAAACTAAGGAGTAGCATCAAAACTTAAAACGAATAGAAACTATTCCGTATATGAAAAGAGCTGTCAGCTCCTCGACGCCCCACTCTTTACGCTAATGGTTTTTATTGTTTTAAAAAGTTAAGTTGTAAGAAAGAGTCAAACTTTAGCGTAAAGAGCGGGTTGTTTAGGAGTGGACAGCCCTTTTTTCATATACGAAAAAATTTCTGTTCGTTTTAAGTTTTAATCTCGCTCCTTACTTTCGGTTAGAAAAAAAACTTGTTTTTGTTTATTATTTAATTTTCACAAAGAAGGAGATTAGATAGTACTAAGCCATATGACATCCAGGTTTATCAAAAGCAAATCGTCATCACAATCTTTAATGCTACGATTTTCATCACCATTTTTATCACCGTAAACATCATTGCTTTCTTCTTTGGTTATCATCATCTCTGTTTTTGGCGTTCTCACCATTATTATCAACGATACCATCGCCACCTAGGTTATTATTGTGGTTGTTGACGTCGACAATTACTGATTATTGTCCTATCCCTAGTTCCCAAGTTAGTATTATCGTCTTACACATCATCCATGTCAGTGTTGGCATCAATATTGCCTTTGTAACTACTGAGCTCCCTGGAAAACCCCCAAAGAAAGCTTTAATCTCCTATGGCCCCACGCTCTTTCCGGTACTGCCTCCACCCATCTTTTACAATGACTGTTCCCATGACCGGAGCCACCGAGAACCGAGAGTGGGCCTCAGGGACAAAGCTATCAACAGTGAAAGATTACTATTTGCCAGTTTTTCCCTTTATGATTTTTCTGACTGCTTACCTAGGAGGCACCAGGGAGATGGTTTTTCGTCTTAAGTCATCTTGGCACGATTATCGACTTCAAATTTTTTTTCTCACGACAATCTGACTTGGCTTTTTCCACAATTAGCCAAGACTTGATGCCCAGAACTATTCGATTTCAATTCAAAAATCATCCGCTTTGCCTGAGGGCCAAATCGACATTTTACTATAATAAATTCTCTACATGCGGTAAAGACATTAAGAAAACATGGCAAGTAATCAATTTTGTTATCAGGCCATCTTCTCGGCCCCCTTCTGTCCCTTCAAGTGTTTTGATAAGTGGTAAAATCATAGAGGGTGCGCTGAAAGTGCAAGACTTAATTCTTACTTTGGTAATATCGGGAAAACTACTGCCTCTTCCGTAAGTCCTTTTTCTTCTCTAAATGATTTTAGGTCTTGTGTTGGACCTGCTTGTCTTAAATTAATGGCTTTGGAGTTAATTGTCTTAAATCTTTGGTGTTGTTTTCAACCAATGGCTATGAAGTTGAAGTAGCCAGAATAGTTAATGGTTTGAAGGGTTCTTCATTTTCTGGCCCAGACCGTATTTCTACTGAGTTTGTCAAGTTCATTCTTCCTGTCATCGTTTCTGCTCTTACGAGACTTGTCAATATGTCTTTTGAAAAGGCTGTCTTCCCTGGTTCTTAAAAGCGTATTCGTATTATTATACTTTTCAAAGGTGGATCACGGAATGACCCTGGTAGTTTGTTCTATATCTCTCTTATTAGTGTCTGGTAAAATTTTTAAAAAGCTAATCTTTCTCAGCCTCTCGATTTTCTTAATTGTAAACTTTTTTTTCATGATTCCCAGTTTGGTTTAAGGGCAAAGCACTCAACTGAGCATGCATGTGTGAATCTTTTGAAATATATACATACATCTCTTAACTCTGGTGAGATACCTGCTGCTCTTTTTCTCGATGTATGAAAAGCATTGGATTCAATAACACACCAGATTCTTCTTTGGAAACTGTCCCATATTGGAATCCGAGGGAGTACTTATCCTTGGTTTCTATCATACTTATTTGGTCGAGTTATCTCGGCTGATCCTCTCTTTTCCAACCCATACGAAGGAGAATTTGATGTTCCACAAGGATATGTGACTGGGCCGATACTCTTTTTAATTTATGTTAATGACCTTATAAATACAGTTAAAAATCTAAAACCTACCACTTGCTGTCGTCTTTGTCTACCTGCAGCTGTCACTAATTGTGACAAGAGTTGGTCCTTCTCTGACACACTTGTAGCTTTTGCGGATGACAGTACTCTTGACACAGCCGGAAGAACCGGGTTCGATCTCCGTCCAAACATATTCACCTTTTTGAAAGAGTTACTCAGTGGCTTGATGTTAATTATCTTGCCTTAAATGTTGGAAAGTCACGTTTTTTTGTTGTTTTTTTTCGTCAAGAGCTCCAAGGCTCTCTGGTTTATATTAGAAGCATCTGGTCTAATGCTTCTTCTGGTTTAAATAAAATACATGTATCGAGGGGTTCCCTTAATAGGTCTAGGGATCGATGTGTTCGATTCCTAGGCATCTTACTTGATGAAAATCTCTCCTTCAAGCCTCATATTGACCTCATTAAAAAGAAAGTCTCCAGAAGCCTTTTAATCCTTAAAAAATTGAAACACATTTTTCCAGGGTCAGTTCTTAGACTCCCATTCTACAGCCTAGTTCAGCCTTATGTTTCATACTGTTCTCTTATTTGAATGTCAACTTTTCCTTCATCACTGAAGCCACTTTTAAAACTATATGATAAAGCAAGGACTCTTATACAGGATACTAACTGTTCCCTACTTAAACCCTTGCTTGACTTGAGATCTCTCTATTTTCGGTCTCGTGGTTCTTTTAATTTTGTGAGGTTACATGGCCAGCTTCCTGCTGCCCTATGTAATGAATTACTTTTTATTTCCGAGCGATCGAATTATTTTTCCGCAATTCCAATAATTTACAAATACCTTATGCTCCATCAATACGGTATGACTTTAACCCTCTGATAGCTTTTAATATGATTTGGATCACTCTTCCGGAGTTTGCGCAGGGCCACTCGTTTGGTATCTTCAAAAAGTATGTTAGAGATTTTTATTGCAAATAATTAATATTTTCCCCGGTGATGTCTCTGGATAGGTCCTATACTTTATTTGTGTGTGTGTATTCATGTATTACTCCCTTGCCCATCTTGATTTTTTTGGGGGGAGTGGGCACTGTTTGGTTTGGTGATGTGGATTTATTATTTTAAAAATATTTGATGAATGTATTTCGTTTCATTTTTTTAGTTTTGTTTTTCCCCCTGTTTTTTCCTGGTCATAGTTTCTCCTTACGGGGGATAATATATTGAAGTATTTGTTATTTTTATGTGTAATTTACCGTTGGTTTTGGTATTCATTGATATATTTCTTGTTTTTTGTTTTCTTTTTAATAAATTCAATTCAGTCCTTTGCATACGGTATCCTTCTTTAATAAAGTATTACCAATACAGATATAAGTCTGTACAATCTTTGTTACTGGTGCAAAAGAACTGTGGAATTAATTTTGCCCAATAGGTATTTACCAAGGCTACATTTTCCATAGGTTGAATTTTGCAGTGTTGAATTTTACGTCGGTTGAATTAATTGGATAGTGTTTGATTGCATCTATTAAAAACAAAACACATTTCAGCTCTGTCAAAATGTGGGTTTCCTCTAAAGAAAGATGGCGTTTGAGCATGACAGGGTCGAGAGTGAACGCCCATTCAGCATGATGTCATTTGAATCTACAAAGGCCAATCCTTTTTTAATGCACAACTTTATATGCAGTAAGCTTTTAACTATATTTATAACATTATTGCAAACTCTAGTGATTTTTATTTTTAGCTAATTATTTTTAAAAACTGTTCAGTTGCATGCTTGTTTTTATTGATATTGCATGGGATTTTTCATCCTTTAATTAAAAATACAGAAAATTGAATTCCAAGCCACGAAAAGGGCAGATGTATTCAAGCATCAGTTGCAGAAAATGTTCTGGTCGATTAAATCAGTCACCGTAATTCCCGGATCTCGGCTCTATAAACATAAAATGAGGAAAAAACTCAAGCATGTGAGCTTATTATACGTTACGGTGCTTAAATCAAAGATGGTCCATACCGGTTATAAAGGATATCTATCTCGCTATATACATATAAAAAAGAAGAAAGAAAACACAAAATGCATGGCGAAACTTTCCACAGTCCTGATAAAGCTTCTTAAAAATTATTTCTTTAATTATAATATCAGCCGATTTTCATTATCTTAATTATAGCAGATTTTTAGTGTAAAAGCACAGCTGCGATTCGAATAAACAGATAAAAAATAGTCTTCGAAGAGACACCGGAAGTGAATTAATGAGATACTTAAACATTAAAAATGAAAATCAGAAGATTTCTCAAACTTGTGATGTTAATAAGGCCATGAAAAATACAAAAATTGTTTATTGTGTCTCTGTCGATTAAGTGCCTAGTACATTTTTTTTTTTTTTCAGAATCCGAACACGTTTAAAAAAAGAACTAAAGCTGCATACCCTTAAGCTGCCACAAAGGCGAAGGTAAGATGGACGTTTGGGAGTTTGAGACTAGAGAGTGTTAATAATTAAACCTTTATGCTCTCCTCAGGGGCATATCTTTAGCTTTTATGGGAGTGGATGAAGGCGACAATTCTGACAGAAATACTAAAACTTCAGAAAACCCCTATTTTTACATGATTTAAAGATGTTTCTACATTCTAGGCTTTTTTGCGATTTTGACCCTTATAGAGAAGCCCCTCTCCAAAATATTTCGCTTGACCTATTGACGAGCTTGAGTATTTCGATTGACCTATTTGGCATTTGAAATGGGTTACTGTGTTGAATTATAGTTTTAGAATGGTCGATATCTGAAACGCCTAATTTTGATTGTCTAATTTTGAAACAACCAAAAGTAAAAATCTTAGAAAATCGCGGTCATCAGGTATGAATAAGCATAAGGTTGGTCCAGGAGACGCAAACATTTTATTTTGATGTCCTTGGTACTTCAACGTACCAAGTTGTGTTTTATTTGCGTTTGAATCCGGCGTATATGTTCGGTAATTTTCCCCGATTCCAAAAGGACTTTCACACAATCGGCCTTTATAAATTACTAGCTGTTGGGGTGGCGCTTCGCGCCACCCCAACACCTAGTTGGCGGGGCGCTACGCGCCCCCCAAGCCCCCCCGCGCGCGTAAGTCGTTACGCGCCATATTAGTTACGCGCCATTGTAGTTGTGTCCCTGTGTCCCACCTGTGAATAGAGATAGATATAAATATATGTTTTTAACTACGTAAAACATGCGAATATACAATATTCTTCGCTGTCCCATTGTCTGTGCATATAAATAGATTGTCAGGTTTACTGACTCTTGAACATGCAACATATAATTGTCCATGGGAAAAACAATCCGTATTCAGATCTATACCTCATTATTCTAATGATGTGTCCCTGTGTCCCGGTCGTCATTTATATTCCCTGTGTCCCGGTCGTCATTTGTGTCCCGGTGTCCCAGTTTGTAATTTCTCTTTGAGTGTCCCGGTCGTCATTTATATTCCCTGTGTCCCGGTGTCCCGGTCGTCATTTGTGTCCCGGTGTCCCGGTCTGTAATTTCTATTCGAACAATCCCTTTGTCCCGGTCGTCATTTATATATCCCGCCTGTGCCCCCGGCGTCCCCGTTGTAGTTGTGTCCCTGTGTCCCGGTCGTCATTTATATTCCCTGTGTCCCGGTCGTGATTTGTGTCCGGGTGTCCCAGTCTGTACTTTCTCTTTGAGGTTCCCGGTCGTCACTTATATTCCCTCTGTCTCGGTCGTCATTTGTGTCCCGGTCTGTAATTTCTCTTTGAGTGTTTTTTCTTTTTAGTTTTTTTTTAGTTTTTTACCTTTTTTCTTTTTTCAGTTTTCTTTTTCTTCTTTATTTTTCAGCATCACTATGAAGTACATATCGACGAACCTTTGTTTTTTATAAATAGATTGTCAGGTTTACTGACTCTTGAACATGCAACATATAATTGTCCATGGGAAAAACAATCTGTATTCAGATCTATACCTCATTATTCTAATGATGTGTCCCGGTCGTCATATATATTTCCTGTGTTCCGGTCGTCATTTGTGTCCCGGTGTCCCAGTCTGTAATTTCTCTTTGAGTGTCCCAGTCGTCATTTATATTCCCTGTGTCTTGGTGTCCCGGTCGTCATTTGTGTCCCGGTGTCCCGGTCTGTAATTTCTATTCGAACAATCCTTTGTCCCGGTCGTCATTTATATATCCCGCCTGTGCCCCCGGCGTCCCCGTTGTAGTTGTGTCCCTGTGTCCCGGTCGTCATTTATTTTCCCTGTGTCCCGGTCGTGATTTGTGTCCGGGTGTCCCAGTCTGTAATTTCTCTTTGAAGTTCCCGGTCGTCACTTATATTCCCTCTGTCTCGGTCGTCATTTGTGTCCCGGTCTGTAATTTCTCTTTGAGTGTTTTTTCTTTTTAGTTTTTTTTTAGTTTTTTACCTTTTTTCTTTTTTCAGTTTTCTTTTTCTTCTTTATTTTTCAGCGTCACTATGAAGTACATATCGACGAACCTTTGTTTTTTTAACTTAAATCTGGTAGGCATTGATGACCTTATCCAAGTCAAAATCCCAAACCCAATCATCATCGCTATCATTTTCAGTTTTGATATGTTTTGACTCTCGCTGTCCAGGTGGATTTTCATCTAACTGCGCGGTTTTGCGTTCTTTAGCCGCAAGCCTGTTTTCTTGCTGTTCTTGTGATTCCTCGGAACGCTTTCTTTTCTTACTTATTTCATGACGTCAGTCAACACAGAAACATGACGTCACCTGATCCACAGACAGACAGACAGACAACTTATTTTTATATATATAGATTGAAAGTTCTTTATAATTTTGGTTGTATATGGTATTATCATAATTCATTAGTTTTATTTTTGAAATCTTTTTCGAGATGCTACTAATGATTTGGAGTTATAAATCTTTGTCATTTCAAGCTTGCACTCGTCAGAGATCTGTAGGCGCCATTAGGCATATGAACACCCTTGTTCTTTTTTTCCACAAGGGGAAGGAGGCAAAGGTAAGCACGTTTATTCCAAAAGATTTTTTTCTTCTTTGCAGGGAAGGTGGAATTCCTGAATGCTACAAATCTTAAACTTTTCGTGTAGTTCGGGTCTTTCAGGGCTGAAGGGTGAGAAAGACTTTTGAGGCATCCCACTCTCCTTTGGGATGTGTATGATTAGGCTCTTGAATGTCTATAATTTTTAGTGACGGTAGTAGAATTGGCATTATGGATACTATAGCCATCCGCCATGGTCATGACGCTGATCTATTTTTAGTAGTTAGTTCGTAATAAAAATTGTATGTGCTTTTTTCTTGTCTTTAGAATAATGGTAACGTTTCCAAAGATGAATCTTCCATATAATTAGGCAAAAGAATTATTGCCATAGATCAATAATTTGGAATTATTTTAAATGAACATCTTTCTTTCCATATAGATTGGGTATATTTGCTTTTTATACTTTGAGCTCAATGGTCCCTCCTAAGATGGGTCTGAAGAATCCCCTTCCCTCAAACAAGTTGACAAATTTGCCCTCAAAATATTTTTTTAATATTTGGACCCCATCTCTCTTGAGCAAATCACCTATTCACTCTTTCGGCCCCTGGGGGTAGGGCCTGTTTGTTCCTGGGTCTGCAATAGGATTACGATAGAGATATTACTAAGAAAAGATTTCAAATTTGTCGGTAACGTAGGCAGTTCCAAGTAGACTTGGGCTCTACGTACGTAAGTTTGCATTGCGTACGTTTATGTCACATTATGAAAAAGTCGACGTGACGGCTACAAAACGGAATTTCAGGACGAGCAATTAATAAATTTTGAAAATAAATTAATAAAAATGTTCTAGAGGCATTTCACACTTGATCAGAGTTAAAACCTCCATCTTCATTCCATGTTTTTAATTTATGAATGGTTGCTTTTGATAGTTGTCATGCTTTTAGACGGCGAATTCTGCATTTTAAGTTGGCCTTGTGTGAAAGGACTTGTTTAAGCGTGAAAGGTTATACCTGTAGAAAATTTCGTACGTATTGTAAAAGCCGTTTAATGCTGGTGCCAAATATGTAAAATTTGTTGAATTGAAATTTATCAACCAAGAGTTATTAGCACAAGAAAATTCGTGGAATTTGAAAAAGATGGAAAGAATCAAAACAAAAAACGCCCCGATTTTTTTTAAACACACCATCAAATTCAACAACCAAATGCTTCATACCCGTTCCTGTAAAGTACTAAATTTAATTTTTTCCGAATTTGCTTTTTCCTGGGTGTTTTTTTTTTCTTTCTCCGGGAATGATAGTTTTGAACCATGGGTGATAGAATATCAGGAGAGGGCTCTTTTGGAGGTAAATTTGGGTTCTAGAGCATTTTTAAATTCAAAATTACATTGCGTCTCAGCAAGTGCCGATGAATGTAATTTTGCGAGATAGTATTTATTGAGACAATGAGGTAGTACATATATTGAAGATACTATTGAGCGAAAATTCTGAGATAGTAATGTCAGTGAAGGTGAATCAAGACTAAGAATTATGATAAATATCTTCCAGAGTCATTGATGGCACATAGGGTATCGACAATAATTGACGTTTCAGATATCGACCATTCCAAAACTATAGTTCAACACAGTAACCCATTTCAAAAGTAACCCATTTCGATATATTTATTCTCAAAGATACCAAGGAATATGGTAGAATAACACTAATCATCTGTTCCTTTGGTTTCGACATTCAAAATAGAAGTTATTTCAGCTATGTGAAATTATAGTGACGTACCATTCTTTTTTATCACTACTGCGAGATGCATTACGAAATATTTAGCCTGTTTATTTTTAAGGCCGTGATTAAGTGAACTTGAAAACATCGAGCTTCAAAATTGAAGTTAGGTTAGTCTTCTGTCTTTTAATTCTCTAGAGACCGTCGAATGTCAAAACTTCCAATAGTACCAATTATCAAATCTTGTGAGAGGTTTTGATAGACAGCTTCCTTTGGTGAGATGCTTCAGCCGAGGAATAGTAATATATTTGGCTGGGTCTTGCAAAGCTTGGTTACCGACCAAGGGAGAAGACAAAATGAGCAAAAGAGCACTATCATTCTCAAATACAAAATGCCCATGTATATAAAACTGGGACGGCATGCACAGAGTGCATTTGAAAATTTATTGTTTTTTCCACTTTTTTTCCTAGGAATAGGCTAATTAAAATACCTCAGTTGATTAATTCGAAACTAAACACCAAACTTAGTTGAAAGCTTTCTTCGAGGATTCTCAGAAAACCAAAGTTTTCTTACGAATTGAATTAAAAAAAAAAAATAACTGAAAGTAAGGAGTGACATTAAAACTTAAAACGAACAGAAAATACTTCGTATCTTCCTCGTGAACGCCCCGCTCTTTACGATAAAGTTTTTTACTGTTTTAAAAATAGAGTTAAGAGAAAGAGTCGGACTTTAGCGTGAAAGAGTGGGGCGCTGATGAGGAAGCAGCCCCTTTCATTTTGAAGTAATTTATGTTCGTTTTATGTTTTAATGTCACTCCTTACTTTCAGTTAAAAAACACTTGTTTTTATTTAATTTAATTTCTGAACGTTTTCGAATCAATGCATGTTTTGATTTATGCTCTTCGCAGATGAATAATTAAAACGAAATTTGCGTATTTATTTTTTTTTTTTTTGCTAAATGGTTTTCTCATAGTTTTGATCGAATGATCTTGATGAAAGAAAAAGAAGCGCGGATGGAGGTCTAGTTGCCCTCCGATTTTTTGGTTACTTAAAAAGGCAACTAGAACTTTTATTTTTTTTAGGAATGTTTTTACTAGTAAAATTATTAGTAAAAATAAATTTTATTAGTTAAAGATATACGCAACTTAAAAATTAGCTTACGTAAAGAAACTTCTGTATTCTCATATTTTTATTACATATATGAGGGGGTTCACCCCCTCGTCAGTACCTCACTCTTCACGCTAAAGCTTAAATCTTGTCCCAGTTTCTTAAGAATGACCCCTGAATAACAAAAGCCGTAGAATAAATAGTTGAAATTTATAAAAATACTTTAGCGTAAAGAGCGAGGTATTAGGAGGAAGAGAGCCCCTCTTATACGTAATAATTTCTGTTCCTTTTAACAGAAATTATTCTGGAATATTTACAGGAATTAATATTTACAGGAAAATAATAACAGGAATATTCTGTTCCTTTCAGTTGAAAAACTTTGTCATATTTATTTTTTCATTGTTTTTTTAAATAATGCTACAAAATCCTGCGCTCCCTTCATGGAAATTTTCTTCCCCCATGACAAATTTATCCATGAAAAGTTCCCCCGACATATCCCCCTCTTCTCAACCCCTGCCCCCAACCAAATGAAAACGCCCAACAAAACGTCTGTACACTTCCCAATAACCATTACTATATGTAAGCACTGGTCAGTGTTAGTAACTTCTAGCCCCTCCCACGGGGACTGTGGGGGAGTAGGTCATCCCAAAAGGCATAGTTGTAAGGATTTTCAACTACGCTGAATAAAATGGCTATCTCAAAATTTTGATCCGGTGACTTTGTGAAAATAATTAGCGTGCGACGGGGGCCTAGGTGCCCTCCGATTTTTTTGGTCAATTAAAAAGGGCACTAGAGCTTTTCATTTCCGTTAGGTTGAACCCTCTCGCAATATTCTAGGACCACTGGGTCAATACGATCACCCCTGAAAAAAAAAACAACAAACAAATAAACACGCATCCGTGATCTGCCTTCTGACAAAAAAACACAAAATTCCACATTTTTAAACAGTTCGTGGTAACGAGCTGTAGTAAGGAGCGACCAGGCTGAATAGTAACCAAAACTCTAAAAAAAATGGAATTTTGATACCAATAGTTATATCAAAAGAATGGCATTTTAATGCTGATTTTAAATATATAAGTTCCATCAATATTAGTCTTACCCATCAAAAGTTACGAGCCTGAAAAAAATTGCCTCATTTTAGAAAATAGGGGGAAACACCCCCTAAAAGTCATACGATCTTAACAAAAATCACACATCAGATTCAGCGTATCAGAGAACCTTGTTGTGGAAGTTTCAAGCCCCAATCTATAAAAACGTGGAATTTCGCATTTTTTGCCAGAAGACAAATCACGGATGCGTGTTTATTTGTTTTTTTTTCCCAGGGGTGATCGTATCGACTCAGTGGTCCCATAATGTCGCGAAAGGGCTCATTCTAACGGAAATGATAATTTCTAATACCCTGTTTAAGTGACCAAAAAATTGGAGGGCACCTAGGGCCCCTCCCACGGTCATTTTCCCCCAAATTCACCGGATCAAAATTCTGAGATAGCCATTTTATTCACCACAGTCGAAAAACCCAATAACTATGTCTTTGGGGACGAATTATTCCCCCGCAGTCCCCGTGGGAGGGGCTGCAAGTTACAATCTTTGACCTGTGTGTACATATAGTAAAGGTTACTAAGAAGTGCACAGACGTTTTCAGGGGGATTTTTTTGGTTTGGTGGGGGGGGTATTTGAGGGGGAGGGTTACCGGGGAGGATTTTTCCATGGACGAACTTCTCATGGGGGAAGAGACTTTCAATGGAGGGGGCGCAGGATTTTCTAGCATTGTTTAAAAAAAAAACAATGAAAAAATAAACATGAAAAGTTTTTTTTCTACTGAAAGTAAGAAGCAGCATTAAAACTTAAAACGAACAGAAACTATTACGCATCTGAGGGGTCTACCTCCTCGTAATACCTCGCTCTTTACGCTAAAGCATTTTTAGTAATTTCAACTATTTATTCTACGGCCTTTGTGATTCAGGGGTCATTCTTAAGGAATTGGGACAAAATTTAAGCTTTAATATCAAGAGCGAGGTATCGACGAGGGGTGAGCCCCCTCATATACGCAATAAAAACATACGAATATTGAAGTTCGCTACGTAATTTAATTCGTAAGTTACGTATATTTTTACTTATGAAAACGTTCGTAAAAAGTTAAAAGTTATAGTTGCCTTTTTAAGTAATCAAAAAATAGGAGGGCAACTAGGTCTCCTCCCTCGCTCCTTTTTTCTCAAAATCTTCCGATTAAAACTCTGAAAAAGCCATTTAGCCCCAAAAATTAATATGCAAATTTCGTTTTTATTATTTATGTGTGGAGAGCCAAGATCAACCCATGCATTAATTCCAAGACGTCCAGAAATTAAACAAAAAAACGAGTTTTTTTTTAATGAAAGTAAGGAGCGACATTAAAACTTAAAACGAACAGAAATTACTCCGTATATGAAAGGGGCTTTTCCTCCTCAACGCCCCGCTCTTTACGCTAAAGTTTGACTCTTTCTCTTAACTCTACATTTTAAAACAGTAAGAAACCTTAGTGTAAAGAGCGGGGCGTTGAGGAGAAAAAGCCCCTTTCATATACGGAGTAATTTCTGATAGTTTTAAGTTTTAATGTCGCTCCTTACTTTCACTTAAAAAAACTTTTTTTTGTTTAATTGTAGATAGGAGCTTGAAACTACAGTAGGATTCTCTGATACGCTGAATCTGGTGGTGTAAATTTCGTTAAGGTGCTATGATTTTTACGGGTTGTTTCCTCCTCTCCTGTGCTTCCAAACTTAAGTCTCTAGCCGGCAATCCTTCAATTCGTCGCAATCCAAGTTTCTACCACCAGTCACGACCCGGTAGGGCAACGGGGAGGAAGCTACGGGGTTCTGCTCCGCCTCAAGGTTTGTCACTTGACCTTAATCTCTTGACTTGTCTAGTTCTTCACCGTACCGCATTATTAGGTATTTTCGATATTTACATCTACCAAGCTCCAAATACTTTTTACAAAGGCGCTGTCTATGTGTGGTAACACTTTTAAGATGTATACCTCGCTTTGATTTAATTTTCCCCATGATTTCGGCTTTGTGTGCACAACTTTACTGAAGGCTCCTGACTATTTCTCATTTCTAGGTTTCTTCATTGCATTGAAATAATTTATGAAAATTTCACACTCTATTAACAAGCAGCTGATTATACCAACTTGTCATTTTGGTCTCTGGGGGGTATTATCGGTGATCTGAAAAGATTCCTTCTGGCAACCAACTTGTAAAAATTTCAGGTAGCTGAAAATATTCTAGGGGACTGTTAGAAAACAGGAAAATAAATCGAAAAATGGCTCCAATCATCTTACAGGTTATTGTCTTCTGCTCATGATAGTACCGATTTTGTTCTAAAAGCAATATCCTTTATCGAGTACACTTGTGAAAAAGACCTAGACATTTTCTAAGATTTCTAAGCAATTAGAGGAAATAGAGCAAAATCCTTTCAAACATTTTGTAGCATCTTCAAGAAGCTATGGCCTGATATTAAAAGCGGCATCTTCCGCCAATGAACACTTGAGTACTTTTTAAATATAAATTTTCAATTTAACATGGGATATTCGAGTTCCATCAGTTCACTTAATCACGCCCTTAAAAGCGCAAAAAACCAATTAAATTTGCACCAGGCTACATGATGTGGATTTTAGCCTCCTTCGAAATTATTTCATTTTTAGGAATCCAAATAAAATCACTACATCATTTTTTTTCCACTGCAGACTTTTTGAAAGCCTTACTCAGCAATAGATATAATAGCAATATGTGAATGCAAAAACCGTACATTTTTGGAGAAGATAAAAAAGGTAACAAAAAAACAGAAATGTAGTAAAGCACCTGACACAAAAAAAAAGAAAGAAAAAACAACTTTTGGTGCTTGTTAATATAGATTTATAATGCTTGTTAACGAAATGTTATAATGTGCTCATTAAATGTGTAATGAAAAGCACAAAAAAAGAGAACATAAACAATACCGACAAAATTCAGTTTATTCTAAGTTCAGATAAACATAAGGTAGCATCGAGCATCCATTTTGACTGTGTAAATCAATAGCAAATGACATAAGTTCAAAGGCTCACCTCTTGTTTGGCTTTAGCTAAGGCTTGCTTTGTGGCTTCTAAGTCGTCCTTGCACTCCGAGAGGGCTTCCACTTTTTCTTCCCTGAAAATAAAATAAATAAAAAAACTTTTAATAACGATCATCTGTTGAAATGACAATATATTCCAAATTACACTCTTTTCAAACCTAAAATAAGGGAATTACACGGTAGTTAGGGATACAGAAGATACCTTCTCCACTTCTCTAGTAAATGTTACATATCTTGTTCCTTGACAAGACTATCCTTCCAAGCTTAAAAGCCTTCAAGAAGAGTAACAATCTTTTAATGAGCCATTTAGTCAACCGATAAAACAATTATTCTTTTCTAAGTGTCGTTTAATTGCAGTTTGAGCAAGACTTCCATGCCTAAACATAAATACCTGGCCGAGTACGTGCTTAGACATGGAAGTATAGCGAGACATACATGGAACAACTTTTTTTGTTTTGACACAGACTATAAATATTGCGACAAAAGATTGATTGGAAGGATTTAAAATCTTCAGACTTTTGACGAGGTTGATAGCTGGATGGGAGTCATCCATCCACGTGAAGCTGTTTCCGCGCTGGATTTGTTCAACGATTAAACATTAAGAATAAAATATGCATATATATAAAAGTCTACAACATTCAATACATAAACTCTACAACATTAGTCTACAAAACCCTACAACATTATGATCACGCAAAACCTAGTTTTGGAGAGGAAGTTTATTTTAAATTTAATTTACCGGCTATGATTATACGTCGTTGGATTCAGCTTAGGGCAAAATGTCTTCCAATCCAGAACAGGCAAAAAATATTCGACAAAAAAGATAGTTGGTCCTGATAGGCGGTATGTTCGTCCCCTTTGTAAAGATGAGGATGAAGACTTGGATCATTTTCTCCAGAAATACCATGTGCTCTTTTTTTCACGGGAAAAATATTTACATGGAATTAATTTGATGTTTCCTGATATTCTACAAAATAGTAACCCAACCTCAATATTTCGTGTGGGAATGTATACAGATAAATCCTTAGTAAGAAGAAAAAGTTTATATGATTAATTTATTTTGTCGTTATATTAGGTATTTTTGCGTTGTATTCTGTTTCTGTGCGTGCTTGCAATTTGTATTGTAGTTTGATATCCTTGCTTGTCTGTTATTTATTTAAATTTGTGTGTATATCGCCCTTGGGTTTTTGAAACAGTCTTATCTATCCATCTATTTATCTATATATAAAAGATAGATTCGATCGCGCTTTCTAGGGCTATAATGACAGAAAGGTTGACATGGCTAGGGCACGGTCTGTGGATGAAGGAAGACAGATTACCAAAGATTGTCCATTTCGGCCAACCGTCATCGGCTAAACGAAAAGCAGGTCGTCCTCGGTTGAGTTGGGAGCATGTCGTGAAGAAAGCTATAAGGGAGACAGAAACTTCTTGTAAGGGTGAAAAGAAAGAGACTTTGAATAGATTAGGATGGAGAAGGAAGATGCGTAGCTGTGTTGGCCTCAGATGGCTTGACGCTGCAATGTCTTGTTAGTAATCACAGGAATATAAGTTACCGTGACTGACTAAATCCCTTTTTTCTCCTTGGATTTAGTCAGTTTTGTGCAAGCTTTGATGGTGACAGGCTAGGTTAGGTTTTCAACCAATTTCTGAATCTGACTGAATCTAAGCAGAGAAAAAAGGAATTTCGGACAGTCATCGGTGAATGTCGACATTTAACAGGTTTCGGTCTTTCATGTTACATTTTTTGGTAAAAAAAAAAAAAAAAAAAAAAAAAAAAAAAAAAAAAAAAAAAAAAAAAAAAAACGACAAGATTTCTTATGTAAAATATTTTTTACCAAACAAAAGAAACATAACAGTCAACTGTGACTGTGCGCAGTCACGGATAATAAATTATTTTTTTTAACAGAATTTCTCTCTGGTATGATATACAGAATAATAATTTAATTGCGTTGTCATCACATTCACATCCCACATAGAATGAAGCGAAAGCCCATATTAAACCAAGT
This sequence comes from Artemia franciscana, assembly GCF_032884065.1. Lineage (NCBI taxonomy): Eukaryota > Metazoa > Arthropoda > Branchiopoda > Anostraca > Artemiidae > Artemia > Artemia franciscana. The sequence goes on from NC_088870.1 coordinate 34,386,093, forward strand.
CCAATGCCCGCAAGTAATCAGACATTTAACATCTGCCATGATGTGACACCATACCTTTTTTTTTCTTTGTTTAATTACTTTTTCCTATAAATCACAACCGTGACCTGACTTCCTTTTCAAATGCCTCTTTAAACCTGGTGACAATCTTCGATCTTTTCGTCATATGTTTAAGCGCTTTTTGCTAAAATAAATCCAGCAGTTTCAAATAACCATCAGTTATTAATGAGTTCATAATTAATTATCATGTCCGCCATAACACTTATACATTGTCTCTACACCGTATGGATTCAACTTATGAATTGAATCATTATTTTCGCTGGAGAAGGATGACCTGTTCATTTACTACCAAATAAAGGAAATAGATGAGCAAATGACCAGTATTTTTAAAATATCCTTGTGTCTGTGAATTGGGCTCGAGTCTGTGAGTTATTACAGATAATATTGCTTCTAACGGTAGGCCAAAACACAAAATAAAAAACAAAAATTTATACAATATAGTTCTTCTAGAAGGTATGGACTTCCATATCCCCTTTATTTATCGTTTAGCGTGTGAAACATTGTTTGACCAATCAGAGCACGGAAAGGTATAAACTTGGGTACATAACTGAAGCACCCTCAGTCCATTAATAAGATTAAAGCCGGAAGTTTATAGAGTGCCAGAGGAAGAGTGGTTTGCACCTGTCTGAAGAGGAAATCTATTCAGTATTACCAGATGTAAATTGCAACAAAAACAAGATTCGCATACCTCATTAAAAAAACGGCTATTTCTGAACCAAGTGAAAGGGTTTCATAACTATTCCGTCTGTTTTTGGGTTTTGTTTTTTTTTTTTTTTTTCATTATTTTCTAACATGAAAAAAAAAACAGGAAGTATGGCCGTAATTATTGGATGAGGACATACAATTATTATTGGAGGAGGAATGCAAATGACGGTGACTGATCATAGATCCGGCACTAAGTATTGTTCTATTGGAAGCAACTGGACATAACACTCACTTGGGTACGCAAATTTAATGACCTTAATGCCCTTGCCCCCTTCAAAAATTGAGTTTTTATTTTAAGTTTTTATATTCTTGGCATGTTTTGCCCATTTCTGACACTTCTCCCGATGTTGCACCTTTTCCCCCCGCAACAAATCCTGTGTGCGTTCCCAAGTCATCTTATAAAAACCGACTCTATTCAATTTTTAATGCATCTAGAAGTACAGGCCCCATGTCGGTAGCCACACCATCTATGCTACGACACTGTGAAGTTTTACAGCAATTGTGAACCACGGGCAAATGTTCTATAAGTAACTAGATCGGAATCGAACCCGCTAAAGACGCAAATATGACCCTGAGTGCTAATCCTTACCATGTGTAATGATTCGATCGCCATCGAACACAGGAAACCGCAGGACAACTAAAAAAAACGAGGTAATTGACAGCCAGTAGAAATAGATGAAAATGGGAATATTTCAGCCCAGATCTCTACTCAGCCGTCCTCAGTGCAAGAAGAAGATTACAAAAATAGATAGGATTATATAGAACAATATAAAAAGGCAAATCTCTAAAACAAAAATTAAATAGAATTGGTCATTTCCAAAGCAACGGTTCTCATTTTGTCATGATTAGCCGGTGTGATCTCAAAAATTATCTACAGAGTATGGACACCAAAAACCATAACTATAGCTGTTGACAAGGTTTGGGGAGTATGTCTAGTAACTAGGTGGATGATAAGTGATTCTAAAAACTCTACATCTCCTCCCAACAAAGGTTGAATCAGAGGAAAACCCAAGGAAGGTCCACTAATGAGCCTATTTATTACAACCCACCAAGTTTGTTTGGGATTCAGCACCGTTTTCTGGTAGATATGCTGGTGACAAAAAAATTTGAGATCCTTATTACTATAGAGGTTAAATCGCAAAAAAAAAAAACACAAGAAAAACGCTAGCCCTGGTTTCTTGTCAAGTTTTGTTTGTGTTAAACAACATGTTGCAGAGGCACGAATTTAGGCCCTTTCTAAACGAAGGTCGCATAGGATCTGGAACTATACTTTCCAACAAGTTTTATTGAAATTAGATAGCCATTTTGGTATTTGCCCTTGATTGCAAAATAAATGTGCCCCCCCCCCATTCTGCACTAATGGGAGGATGATTATCCCTACTTGGCTTTCGTGCAATTTTATTTATATATTTTTTTCTTACACTTATTCAAATATGCCCCCCAGCTTTGATTCAGTTTAATTTTGTATATTTTTAACTTACATTTTAAGAAACCCGTAAAAAAAAATATCCTTCAGATTCAACTTTATTTACAAAATGGGAACCGAAAATCTAGCCCACGAGTCATTAAAGAACTTTATCAAAAGATTCAAAACCTTAGCCGGCTAATCTGGCTGTAAATAAGATCAGACAACCCCTTTCGGTATGTGTGCTGATGACAAGGCTCTGGTGGAAATGGCTCCCCCTCCACCTTCTCTCTCCGTCCACGAATCACATTGCAGCCGGACTAAGTTTCTAGTTATGGGTCCATGCTTTATACAGATACAAAATTTAAGAAAACTATCAATTAAATATCAAAATTTCACAAAAAGTAAAATAATCAAAATTTGGTGTTTTGAAATTCATTTTTCCAAGATTTTTCTTGAAAATTTCAGAACTAGAGAGTTTGATTTGGCAGTAGTTTAACTCTTATTTGTCGTAATTTCTACTTATTAAACGTTTTATTTGAAATGAATGACACAAAACCAAAAAACGTCCAACTCAACACAATTGAAGGCGCCATCGTGAAAAACACTGAACATAACTTTCGACCGCAGGAAATTTCTAGGACCCAGTTTGACTTAAGCATACCCATACTGACAGAAAAGGACTTCTTTTGTATTTGAAAAACGTTGTGTCATTCCTGCCCCCGAATCTGGCTAAACAATTCCTAAAGTGCGATTCCCACCAGTAAAGTTATTCTCTATTATTTTCTAAATATATTTGATAAATAGAATCATTTTGATATGTATATGCCTACTTTAATAAACAACAAAAAAAATATTTTCAACTGAAAGTAAAGAGCAACAGCTAAAATGTAAAACAAACATAAAATATTCCGTATATTGGGGGGGACTGCCCCTTCCTCAACCATCGCTCTTTACGACAGTCTTAAAGCTCTTTAAAAATATATTTCTGATTCAAATTCAACAGCCCTTGCGTTTGAACTTTCTTTCTAAGAAAACTGTGAATAAGTCAGACTTTAGCTTACAGAGCGAAGGTCGAGTTGCTTCTTACTTAGAGTTCGTTACCACAGATTGTTTGATACTGCAAGCTTTCACCAACCCTTCATCTTAAATAAAGTGCTAGATCGGAACGATGATATCCCACTGAAGTTTCAGAAAGGGGACAAGAAACAAAATCTACCTCAAAGGCGTCCACTTCTTTGACTTTTCAGCTTTTATTCCCTATTCTGATAAAAATTGACCTGTCAAACTTCTATAAACACAACTTCAATTGATTTGGACTGATAAAGTAATCAAGGCAAAACCTAGCAGTGCTGACTAAATCCAAGAGGAAAACAGGGTATTGAGGTATTCACGGTGAATGTCTAACGGTCAAACAGTTCGTGGTAAAAAACTGTAGTAAGGAGCGACCCGGCTCAATAGTAACCGAAACTCTAAAAAACGGAGTTTTGATACCAATAGTTACATCAAAAGAATCGCATTTTAATGGTGATTTTAAATATATAAGTTTCATCAAGTTTAGTCTTATTCATCAAAAGTTACGGGCCTGAGAAAATTTGTCTTACTTTAGAAAATAGGGGAAAACACCCCCCAAAAGTCATAGAATCTTAACGAAAACCACACAATCAGATTCAGCGTATCAGAGAACACTGCTGTTTTAAGATCTACTAGACGTTATCAAATAGCCTGTTGCCCCACGGAAAGGTTCCAAACGTCAAAAACGTAGGATTATCACTGGTCTGACCAAGGCATGGCTGTGTTTTCACTATTCCATAGAAGTCTGCATAGTGGAAAAGGTCTATGAGATATCCCCTTCCCTAAAAGATGGACAATTTTGGAAAAATGGTACGACCAATGCACTATTTATGTCAAATTTCCATTCCTTAGGAAGCTTAATTATCTAAAAAACCTTAATTTGAAATCACTCCGCAAGAAAATGTACAAGCAGAGAAGCATAATTTAGGGGAGGCGAGTTGATTGAGCTTCAAGAACAAATGGTTATAATTTATGAAAGTGACTTACGAAACGTTATTAAATCATTATGAAATAACACAAACCAATTACCACAATAACTTCACAATATCTTTATATTTTTGGCAGTCCTGACAAAACCACTCATCCGGCAGCTCAGGAGAAAATTCAACATAGCAAAATAAATTGATCGCTAATGAGTTAAATATTCTGGTTCAAGAATAATGAAGTCTTCAGGCAATAAAAAGTTATGTTCACACATAAAATCGTTCGTACCCAAATGCTAACATTTTTCCTAATCTTCAAAGTTTGTTATCCTTAAAGATGATTTTTTTTTAAACCCAACGGTCTAATATAAGTTTCATCAATTTTAGTTTTTACCCATCAAAAGTTACGAGCCTGAGAGAATTTGCCTTATTTTAGGAAATAGGGAGAAACACCCCCTAAAAGTCAAAGAATCTAAACGAAAATCACACCATCAGATTCAGCGTATCAGAAAACCAGAACTGGGTCGTATCGACTCAGTGGTCCTAGAATATCGCGAGAGGGCTCGTTCTAACGGGAATTAAAAGTTCTAGTGCCCTTTTTAATTTACCAAAAAAATTGGAGGGCACCAAGACCCCCTCCCACGCTAATTTTTCCCCCAAAGTCACTGGATCAAAATTTTGAGACAGCCATTTTGTCTATAGTCGAAAAACACATTTTTTATGCCTTTCGGGACGACTTAATCTCCCACAGTCCCCGGGGGAGGGGCTGCAAGTTACAAACCTTGACCATTGTTTACATATATTAATGGTTATTGCGACGTGTACAGGTGTTTTCAGGGGGATGTTTTCACGTTAAAGGAAGGTCAGGGGGAGGGGTTTACGTAGTAGGATCTTTCCATGAAGGAATTTATCATGAGGGAAGAAAATTTCGATGAAGGGGCCGCAGGATTTTCTAGCAATGTTTAAAAAAAAAACAATGAGAAAATAAATAAAAAAGAAGTTTTTTTCAGGCGGAAGTTAGGAGCAGCATTAAAACCTAAAACGAACAGAAATTATTATGTATATAAGGTTGTTCGTCTCCTCCCCAATACCTGACTCTTTACGCTAAAGTATTTTTAGTAATTTCAACTGTTTATTCAACGTCCTTTGTGATTCAGGGGTCATTCATAAAGAATTGGGGCCAAATTGAAGCTTTAATGTAAAGAGCGAGTTATTGACGAGGTGGAGAGCCCCTTCATATGCGTAAAAAAAATTTACGAATATAGAATTTCGTTACGTAAGTTAATCCGTAAGGTATATATATTTATTACTAATAAAAACGTTCTTAAAAAAGGTCTAGTTGTCTTTTTAGGTAGCCAAAAACGGGAGTGCAACTGGCCTCTCCCCCACCCTTATTTTTATCAAAATCGTCCGATCAAGACTATGAGAAAGCCATTTAGCCAAAAAAAAAACTTAATATGCAAATTTCATTTTAATTATTCATGTGCGATGAGGCAAAATCAAAACATGCATTAATTGAAAGACAATTAGAAATTAAATATATAAAAAACAAGTTTTTTAACTGCAACTAAGGAGCGACATTAAAACTTAAAACGAACAGAAATTTTTCGTATATGAAAGGGGCTGTTCCCTCCTCCACGCCACGCTCTTTACGCTAAAGTCTGACCCTCCCTATCAACTCTACTTCTTAAAACAATAAAAAACCTAAATTTTAATGTTGATCCTTACCTTTAGTGAAAAAAAAAAACTTGTTTTGTATTTATCCTATATTATTAATGACGTTATTCAAGTTCGGTTTCCAAATCAAATAGATCAACTCTTCTAGGGCAGGAAGTTTCTTGAAAAAGCACAAGATCAGTCGTGGATTTAAGCTTAGTGAAAAAAAAAAAATAAGTGCTCGTCCATTCTTTACCACATAATGTACATCTTGTAACAGCACTTGTTCCACCACGTTTGATTTACTTCCGCCAGATCAAACATCTTCATGCCACGCGTGGCGAGCGCTGCAATTTGTAGCCGTACACTGTTTTTGAAAGTAACCACGGAAAATACTAGGCCTTACTCTTAGCTTGAACCTACGGTTAGTCAGGATCTTAGGGTATCTTCTACATACGGCGTAAGATAAATTTCTAATATTACTCCTACTATTTTGCTCTTCAAAGAAAAGAATAAATAAATAGTTTGCCGGTATTAGATGACTCGTACGCTTCCTTCTCGGTATTATGATTTTCCTAAATATTTTGTTAATATTTATTTCTACTACTTTAAAAACAAGCAGCTCAGCTATTCCTTTTTCCTACTCCTCGTCTCTTTGAGCTAGCAAGTTTTTCTAGCCGAAAGGTAAGAATTCCTACCGAATAATAAATCGTGTTTTCAAGTTTTAACTCAAAATACTTACAGTTCTTGTCGAAATCTTCTTAGTTTTGCTTTCAGATCGGCAAGCTCAACAGCTGTATGATGTCTATCAGACACTGAACTGGACGTTGAAGACACGGATGATGGAGTTTTAACATCGGTGCTGACTTCTTGCAAGACAAGCTGCACAACTTGCTGGAAAAAAAAAGGAGCAATTCAGAAGCAATTCAATAACAAAACAGGAAAAAATAACAAGCAAAACAACAACAAGCGATTATCTATTTTAGAATTATCCGAATTCCTAATTATTTAATTAGAATAAAACTGAGCTGGTTAGACGCCAAATTCGTTCGATCCATTTTTTTAATTTTTTGGAATCTTAGCTTCAAAATACTTCTTTGTCTTTTAATTTTGTACAATCACAAGGATTATTTCGTAAAACAAATATTAAACCAAAAAGCAAAGAAAAAAAATATTTATACTCAACTGTAACAAAATTAAAGCTTCACCGTGCAATATCTCTTCAAATTCCCTTTGTTTCTAATTTTATGGACTTAATTAATGTAGCGTTACAACGGTTCAATAGGCTAAAAACTTCAGAAGGAAAGGAATGGAAGGTTATCGTTAAAGCCAGGCGAAAGGCGCACAGCTCGAAACACGAGACACAGGCTTCACAGAATTGCTAATTTGACTCTTTCAAGTGTACTTAAAACCTTCTGAACATTTTAGCAGATTTAAGCTCTAACTAAATTCAAAACCAAAAGGTTTTGAGCAAAACAGTCAAAGGTTACTTCCTGACATACGCCCCCTGCCATCCCATACGGTCCCGCAGTGAATAAGCAAGATTAATTGCAGATTACTTTTCAAATGTAAATTGTAAATCATAGATATATGAATGTTCTCTCTTTCAGAACAACTTCCTTCCTTCAAAATAAGATGTACTCCCTATGATATAAATCCCGTCAACACCTCTGCTTTTGAGGAGTGTTCTTCAGTATCCAGTGTTGTTGATATAATTTCAATCAATCAATCAATAATTTTATTGACCCATATAAAATGACACGAAAGTGCCCATATGGAATAAAGTAAAAAAAAAAGAGAAGAGAAAAAAATAGAATCAGAATATGATAAACAATACTAAATAAACGTACTATAATATGGGTGGCTATGGTCTAGATATGAAACAAATTCGGCACGTCGTTGGTCCACAGCTACAAACGGATCAGTAACACCATATAGTTGCGTAACTTTGCGGTTACGAGCCCAAAGAGGAAGACTTAGAAGATATTTTGCATACTTGTAATATAGCATACCGATTGTCCGCAAATCAGTCATGGTAAATAGCTTCCAAAAAGGAGCTACAACTAGGACATGAGGGATCTTGCAAGCGTTATAGTCTAGCCAAAACATTCTTACTCTAACGTGTTTTAGCATTAACTAGTAGTCCATAAGCTCTTCTAGCCTTCGTTCTGAAATGCCCAAGTAGCCCCGCACACGTACTTTTCGGGTCAGCACCAAGGGGTAAACCCAGATAAGTTAGGGATGACGAAGGTTCGATACCAGAATCATCCAAAGTGACTGTGGTACTATCAGAGTCTGGTCGTTTAGAATTGAAATTAATACATTCACTCTTACTCAGATTGAAATTTAGACCAATATCGTTATACTCTTCACTTAAACTTGCAAAATTCTTCTCTATTAAAGCCCGGGTTCTACTCAAATTAAGAATATCGTCAGCATAATTCAAAAGCAGTATGTCCAAGCAACGAAAAATAAAGCTCATATCAACTTTCTTTTGGGCATTGATAACACTGTTGTTAAATAACGGTGGTGAGGTTATAGCACCTTGTCGAATACCTATATGTACGGGAATGGAGCTGTCAATTAAATCAGAGTTTTTACCAGAAAGTGACTTAACCTTTACATTTAATTTCCGATACATGTTTCGAAGGGGTTCTATTACAGAACTGTTCATACCACCAAGCAGAGCCACTAGTAAAAGTTGCGGGTGGATTCCAGAGTCAAAAGCTCTGCTGACATCATGGCCGGCAAGAAACAGTGGATCCTCAGACGAGGCAGTTTCAAGTATAACATTTGCAAGGATGGAGCGGACGTGCTCACGGCTAAGACCGTTTTTAAAACCGAACTGATTTTCTGGCCTGGAGCAAGTCTGATTGAACATATTGATCACAAGGGATTCCATTAGCTTGCATAACACGGGGGAAACAGTGATTGGGCGGTACGCTTGGCGATCGGTGCTATCTTTACCCTTTTTGCAAACAGGTGTAATCACCCCGGTACAAAAAAACATCCGGAACTTGCTCGCTATTGAAAATCATTTGATAGAGTAGTTCTAAATGATTTATAAGGGATGGAGAACCGTGAACGAGATGCATTCCACATAACTGATCAGCGCCATTAGAATGTGTCTTCTTCAGTTTCAGCATAGCGTCGCGAATACTCTGGGTTGTCACAAACCCAAGATCACAACTGTGGGACACGAGGGCCTGATCGAGCTCTAGGTTGGACTTCCTTTCGAGATTATCAGTCGGAGCGGCAAACTCCCTGTTGAAGTGTTCTACCAGCACATCGTCAGTAGGAGCAGCTTAATTAAGCGGCAAAATACCGGCCTTTCGCTTTACAAACTTCCAAACGGCTATTGGATCCTTGTGAAGAGACTGGCTATGCATATCAATTATGTTTGCTCTATGTTTGGCAAGTTTCTTGGCGAAATGACGCTTTGCAAATACGCGAACTTGATTGGTTACTCCGTGCTTAGACCGACCGCACTCCGTCCATAGTTGTAGCGAGAACTTGGATCTTTGACAAGCTAGCACTAGATCAGGGTTCATGGACCATGCAACTACTTCCGAACCAATGCGAACACGACGAGAAGGCACTGCCGCAAGTTCAGCACAACGAATAGCGTGCGTTATTTCACTATAGTAGACATTTAAGAGGATTTGTTTCTCTTCTTTGGGTTGACTGGATGCCTGCTGGAGTAACTGGAAGAGTATCTTGATTTTCGAAAGCGCATTGTCTAGCACTGTAGCGTATAAGATTTTATTGGTCTTATTCTACTCCTTCTTTACTGACTATTTGCAACTCTTACTGTGGTTCTGAGAATTGGAACTAGCGATGGCAAAACTATTCAGGATAGGGAAATGATCAGAAGTACCAAAAGAAAAATCGAAATGGCATGGTTTAGGGGAAGTAAACACAGGAGAACAAAGCATAAAGTCCAAGGACGAGGCTTAACCAGAATTATGGATATAAGTGAAGGGAGAGTCATTGTCAATGTTTCGAGTCAGCACACACGCAGCAATCAAAAGTTGCGCTCTGGGGCTGGCCGCATTGGACAAGTCACAGTTCATATCACCAGCAACCACTATGGACAAACCTAAAGAGGCACAAGACCTTAGGGATCTTGCAAGGCTGGCACAGGCTCAGGTAAATCTATCGTCTGACGCAAGGTCCCGGTAGTCCGTTGGCATGTAGACAAAATAAACCACTGTCGTGTTTACTTGCACGGCGACAAAGAAAAATTCCTCTGCATAAAAGGTCGGTTCCAAACGCTTGTTAACAAGTACGGCAACATCACCGGAAGGTCCGCCTCGTTCTGAGGCCTTGGCTGGAACCGAGAACACTTTGGTTACGTCGCCAAGTTCAAGCAGGCTTAAAGATTCACGAACAAGAAAATGTTCCGAATATATACACTTCCGAATGTATATAATACCATAATGTTATGCTACGTTAACATAATATAGCCTATACTTTATCTAATGTCATTAAACAAAAAATATTTTTTTTCACAAATGAAAATAAAAGAACCCAACATTGAAACTTAAAACTAACACAAACTATATCAAATTGTAAGGGGTATATCGGTCCAAAACCTCTTCTCTTTATTCTCAAGTTTAATTGATGTTTTCTTAAAAACACTTTGCAACAAAAATACCCAGTTGGTAATTGCAAGTATTTTAACAAAATACAGCAGCCTTACTAAGTCCCCCCCGAAACTAAACAGTCCGATCAGGGTGGCTCCAACCTTTGCGGCCAGTGGAGCCTATCCCACGAATCTTAGTATCTAGGTTAATCCAAGTCTAATCAGATTACAGACCCAGGGCCGGTTTGGCTAGCAACTCTTCACCTGAAAATAAGCGCTATGAATAGTGACAAAATAGACTCGAACCCGCACTTTCTTTTAAGATCTTGACCATCGTGCATCAACGGACATTCTGCTGACGACGTCAGAAAGATTGACAGATTAAATCTTCTGGACCAAAGGGGGCTTCAAATACCCAACTGGAATGTTTTGACAGTGAATGCGCCTGCATCAAAAACATACTTTCTGAAGAGCTTTAAAAGAATAGAGTGGTGATTATCCGTATCGCAGAAACCCGTCTTACCGGAAGCGGGGAAGAGCATATAGGCAACAATCACTCGTTGCTCTGGTCCGTAGGCAGCATGAGGAGGAACGGCGTTGGCCTCATGGTAAACAGACGTGCTAAACAAGCAACTGAGCGTAATTTACAATGGTTCGGACGCCTGCTTCGATTTCCTCTCCTCTTACCCGCAAAGACGATCTTTGACCTTACGGAAGCGGCCCCGTGGCCGACCGAAGAAACCATGGTCCGAGGTTTCGGCGATGGCAAACAACACAACGAGCGAAGCACAAACGTTCGCACTGGACCGAAGCGAATGGAGGAAACAGACGTCACTCTTTACACCGAGCAGCGTCCGGCAGGAGACCTAAGTCAAGTCATATAGTAAATTAACACACCTGTCCCAAGTCTTGAATTTTCACATTTCTATCATTATATTTGGATCCAGGATGTGCTTAATAGAGCTAATTTATTTTAAATAGTAAATTATTTTGAAAACGCAATTTAAACTTTAACATAAGGAGTTGAAACAAAATTAAACATAGGGATTGGGATCTCATTCATACTTATGGCACTATACGCTCGACTTAAGTTTAGCATCGCTCTTTACAGTCGTCTTAGATAGCTTGCCCTGCAATTCCTGTTCGTTACTTTGTTTGGTTGAGGGAGATGTGGCTCCTCTAGCCTCAAGTTTTTAAAGCTGAAGTTTAACTTGAGCTTAAAGGAATGAGTCATTTCACTCGCAAACCGCTGAGATAAAAAAAAAAGATAAAAAGTTGGACTTAGTCAAAAAGAGTTGGTGGTTGAAAAGGGCCGAAGCCTCTCTGAATTTATATCATTAGGCAAGGGTCAATGAATCTATCTACGGGAAATGAATCTTCAAAAACAAAAGAAAAAAAAATGACGTTTGTATTTTGTCCCTTTAGTAAAACATTTTCTTGGACTAACTTCAAAATGATTAATTCTCATCAAACATTTTTTTTCAGGTTCTTTATTAGTTTAGCTAGTGAATAACAATCTAGTTTTGTTACAGATCTTAAATACATAGGTATTATTGACTACAGAGTTACCGTTATAAAACATTTCACATAAGAAAACATCTTTGGTTTAGGGATTCCCACCAGATTGTGTATTCGGTGTATTAGGCTATTAAAAAAAGAAAAAGAAAAAAACCTGATTATAACTTTAAAAAAAATGCAGATGTTTAGAATTGTGGAATTTTTTCGCCGTCATTGGGGTCAGCAGCTTCATTATGGAAGGCTCAATATTGGTTATTTGAACATTAAAAAAGAAGTTTGGTACTGGTCATAAAATCTCGTAAAATCTGTTTTTCAAGAACAATGAGCGAAGTAAGCAATTATTCTTAAGGCAAAGTTCAAGAACGTGTGTTACATTTTTATGGAAAGGTACAAGATTTCGAGAACTATATGTGTTGGTCTTTTGTTGGGGCGAAGGCCTGTCCCCTGTGGGACCCAAGAAAAGCACTTTTCCATATTTTTCCTTTTCTAAGTTTGGAAATAGCTAACAAGGGAAACTCACTTTCAAAAATGGTAACCATCCGGTGGACCATGACGTTGCACGGCGTGGTAGAACGTACCGCGACATGGTGGAACAAGACGCGATAGGTGGAATTTAGACACGCAGAAGTGAAACGTACCCGAGCGTGGCAAAACACTCCACAGTGTGGCACTTGGGGGGTAGGGAAGGCTGGAGGGAGTTGGAAGCCCCTAGAATGATACTTGCATCAATCGCTTTACCGCTTTTATCAAAAGACAGCTTGAACAAATAAATTGCGGTTGGCTATACATGAGACTTGTTGACATAGTAACGAATACACACAAAAAGCTCAAGGGGGAAAATGTCAATACTAGTAATGTCTATTGTTACAACAGAAAAAAAAAAAAAATATTTGACGACCAGTTTCAACACGGTAATTAAAAAGACCTATTTTTTGTTCGTATACAGAAAATTAAATTAACCAGACACTTACTTTTGAATTTTAGCTAAGCAAGTCTGTACACGAGAATTAATAATAGACAATAAACATGCAAACTAATCGAAGATTAATAATCCTCGGCAAGTCAACAACCTAACTCTATCAGTGAGAATGTTGAATTTATAGTGACACAATTAAAAACGTTAGGCTTTTTTAATCAACAGTGATCTAACTAGATATTTATCATCTTAAAACCAAACTATGCTATACAATATATGAGTAAAATATTGTTACACCATTATTTAATGATATTAAAAAGAGTGAATTTTTATTTTATTTTTCTACATTTATCAACAAGTATTGCTGACCAGCTTCGCTGGGCGAATTTTAGACATAAAACTGTGTTTGACGTATCCCCCCCCACGAAAAAACGCCAACGCGGAAGTGCAATCTTCTCATACCCTGATTCCCACAAGAAAAAAGAATTGTGAAATTTTTCCATGGTTTGGGGTATCGTTTTTTTTTTGTTTTTTTTTTAGTCAATTCGCCAATTAGTGCCTCCGAACTATGGAAAGGAAAAACAGCCCAATAGGAAAATGAAACTAAACTCCGGAAAAAATGCATTAGAACTGGCAATGAATCCGCAGGGGTGGGAACATGATGTACTGGATTTCGCAGTCCAAATAATAAAAAAAAAAATATTAATAAGGAAAGACTTCGGGAAAAAGCAATATTTCTGCGTACAATACTTAAAAACATGTTTTACATCAGGATTTCTTTTCCTGATGTAAAAAAGGAAAATCTTTGGAGCCCAATTCACCAGACTAATGGAAGACAGTGGCTATTACCCATATTTTTTTAAGACATTTATCAAACAGTTCGTGGTAACGAACTGTAGTAAGGAGCGATCCGGCTCAATAGTAACCAAAACTCTAAAAAATTGAATTTTGATATCAATAGCTACATCAAAAGAATCGCATTTTAATGCTGATTTTAAATATATAAGTTTCATCAAGTTTAGTCTTACCCATCAAAAGTTACGAGCCTGAGAAAATTCGCCTTATTTAGGAAAATAGGGGGAAACACCCCCTAAAAGGAGCTTAACGAAAATGACAACATCAGATTCAGCGTCTCAGAGAACCCTACTGTAGAAGTTTCAAGCTCTTATCTACAAAAATGTGGAATTTTGCCCTTTTTAAGTGACCAAAAAAATTGGAGGGCATCTAGGCCCCCTCCCACGCTCATTTTTTTCCTAAAGTCAACGGATCAAAATTTTGTTCAGCATAGTCGAAAACCATAAAAACTATGTCTTTGGGATGACTTACTCCCCCACAGTCCCTGGGGGAGGGGCTACAAGTTACAAAATTTGACCAGTGCTTACATATAGTAATGGTTATTGGGAAGTGTGTAGGCGTTTTCAGTAGGATTTTTTGGTTGGGGGGAGGGGTTGAGAATAGGGGGATAGGCTGGGGGAGCTTTCCATCGTGGAATTTGTCATGGTGGAAGAAAATTTCCATGAAGGGAGCGCAGGATTTACTACCATTATTAAAAAAAAACAATGAAAAAAGAAATATGAAAAAAAAATTTTTCAGCTGGAAGTAAAGAGCAGCATTAAAACTTAAAACGAACAGAAATTATTACCCATATAAGGAGCTCACCTCCTCCTAATACCCCGCTCTTTACGCTAAAGTATTTTTAGTAATTTCAACTATTTATTTTACGGCTTTGGTGATTCAGGGGTCATTCTTAATGAATTAGGACAAAATCTAAGCTTTAGTGTAAAGAGCGAGGTACTGACGAGGGGGCGAACCCCCTCATATATGTAATACAAACATGAGAATACAAAACTTCTTTACGTAAGCTAATTTATAAGTTACGTATATCTTTTACTAAAAAAAAGATTCGTGAAAAATTAAAAGTTCTAGTTGCCTTTATCTTAATTAACCAAAAATCGGAGGGCAACTAGGCTTACTCCCCCGCTCTTTTTTCTCAAAATCATTCAATCAAAATTATGAGAAAGTCATTTAGCAAAAAAAATAATAAATATGCAAATTTCGTTTTAATTATTCCTCTGCGGAGAGCCAAAATCAAAACATGCATTGATTGAAAAACGTTCAGAAATTAAATAAAAAAAACAAGTTTTTTTTAACTGAAAGTAAGGAGCAAAATTAAAACTTAAAACGAACAGAAATTACTTCGTATATGAAAGGGGCTGCTTCCTCACCAACATCCCGCTCTTTACGCTAAAGTTTTGTTACTGTTTTAAAAAGAAGAGTTGAGAGAAAGAGTCAAACTTTAGCGTCAAGAGCGGGATGTTGGTGAGGAAGCAGCCCTCCAGTACGCCACCTTCTCTATAAAGCCCTCCAGTCACGTCAAGAATCTTGAATCGAAGCAAATGACATAAGACAAATTAGGTAGGCTTCACAAACTAATACATTATTACAAACCTAACCAGGCGAAGGAAAAGATGCCATAGAGCCAATCGTGTCTAAGATTTAATGACTGATTCAAAGGCTTGATATGGACCAGACGCCCTTCCGCATCAAACAAAGAAATTTCCGAACAGCGCTGCCTTCTGTTCTACCACCGTGCATAATAGCAAAACACTGCTTTGGATATCCGAAACTTGGCGTGAAAAATAATGAAGTTGCAAAACTCTTGAAACTAGGGCCCAACATCGGCTGAAGATGAGTTTTGGCACGTTACAAGATGAAAGGTAACCCAGTTTCCCTCTCAAAATATCAATTCTTTAGCTATATTTCAGACTTTCTCATGCATTAAACCTAGTGAAATTTTTATGAATAAGCAATTTGTAAACCTCTTCTGTCAAAATCGATCCTCCTAGAGTTCTACTGTGGAATGGAAATCAATACTTTCAAAGAGCCATGTTTATACTCTCAACGGTCTTGTACCTTACTGGGTTGTATGGGCATGGGGATTCCCCTGTGTGTAGGTGCAGTAATATTTCCGAAACGATTGAAAATAAAGGAATGAAAAACTACTCTGTTTGTCTATAATACGTATAAGAACGCTAATCCAAAAAAGAAAAAAAATATTGTCACCTGTCGGCAAGAGGAAATCCCTTTATCGGCGATCAGACTAACAAAGATACTGAAGGGGTTACCACCTAGGTAATAAGAAACTGATGATTCACCCTCGTAGCCCGTGGAAATAGCTCATTAAAATTTTGCATTTTAAAGAAAACACAAGATGCATTAATGCCTGCATCTAGGCTATCTTTTGGTGGAGTATTTTCTTTGGTAATTGGTGTGTCAAGCAAAAGTGCTGAAATCAACATTTTAAGGATATGAAAATCTTTATGAAAATAATAGCCTACTATACTTAAGCCCAAGAAAACGTCAAACATAAGGCAAACGAAGAGCCCTGGACTTTCAAGTTCATGAAATCAAAGGAGTTGAAATATAACGCAGGATATTGCAAATATGCTCTAAAGGGAAATTTGCACGCACGACTAAATTTTCCTCAATCTGATACGGTGTTTACACCATAGTCACCTGGCTTTGTACCTATAATTAGAATACCCAATTGTGTTCTTGAACGACAGAGATGGAAAACCTTTTTATGAATGCAAGCATTTTTAAATAGCACGTGAAAAATCCTTCGATTGAAGGTAGCTGAACCAAAATTGAAACGTTTATTTTTTCTTCATTAAACGTATATATGCGATTCTAACTGATTTAAATTGTTTTTCTTGTTTTTTTTTAAGGTTGTATTTTTACATTATTTCACAAGTTTTTTTTAGTACTTTCAAAAGAGCTATTTATTCTAATTAAACGGCTTTTGTGATTCAGGGGTCACTATTAAATAATTGGGACAAAATTCAAACTTCAGCGTAAGGAGCGAGGCAGCAACAAGGGGCGAACCCCCTCATATATGTAACAATTTCTGTTCGTTTTAAGTTTTAATGTTGCTCTTTACTTTCAGTTGAAAAAACTTATTTTTTTTATTTAATTAGCCGTGAAAAGCCACATTCAGGTATAGAAGCCACTGCTAGCAGGAAAATCACCTAATTCTGAAAATCATCAAAAATATAACCGAAGCATACAAAAATTACCATTCTGCCAACTCTATTGGTAATACTCAAGGGCAGCCACAGAAATTCTTACCAGAAACCAGGCCGTATCTACGGGGGTCACCAGGCTTGACCCCTTTCCCAAAAAATAATCGTCCGTCTTGTGAAAAAGTAGTATAATTGCATATAGACAAACTTTTGATGCATTTTATATAAAAAAAAACTGTAAATCCCCTCCCCATGCAACTCCCCTTCCCCCAAAACTCCCCCTGGGTACGGCCTTGATCAGAAGTAGCATGTTTTCAAAATTTTACAAAAGGTTGATCTTCTACGGATATTTTGTTCTTACGGAGGATCCTCCTTCTCCGGATTATTCCAGTGAAAATAACTCTTTTAGATTATTCTAATTCTAGTTTAAATGTACTGAAGTTAATGCTCTAATATGAGCAACTTTAAGGGGCAAGAGACCGTGCAGGCTCAACGAATTTCACAATAGACAAGTATATATAGAGACCAAATTTAGACTATTCCTGTTTGGTACGTAGGCTATTTTATTTAGCAAATTTATATTTATGCTTTATGAAGCAAAGATTCACTGGAAGACCATAAAACGATTTTATCCTTCGTTAGGTATCTTTGGGGATTTTTAGAAGAAATCAATGGTACTCCAGAAGGTAATAGTTCATACTGTTAACAAGCATGAGCTTTAGAAACGAAGGTTACTTGTCGGTTATTCGAAACACATCCAAGAATTACGCTTATGTTACATCTCAGAAAACCGGTTTCATACCTACAAAAACAATTGACGGATGATACAATGCATTGGACTTGGAAAGAATGCATTGGACTTTGTATAATTTGGGCTATACAATTGCACATTAGGGGGGAGGGGGGTACGTTACATTAGGTTGGGTTAGGTTTCCATAATTTTGTTTCTAAAGTATTGTTTTATTATCATGTTTTGTTGTGTTTCATTAGGATTAACCTAATTTAACTTCTTGGGTGTATTTGGAATAGCCGACAAGTACCAAATCAACAATTGATAATGAAAGATGCAGTGTGTCATCAACTTACCGAGGCATAATCATCTCTTTCCTTGACTAATCGTTTTACGTGGTCAACTAGTATAACATACAAGGCATCTTTCTGTTCAGGTTCAATCTTACTCGGGCTGGACCATTCACTGCACCATATTGAACGGGGATTATCAGTTACCTAAAATTAAATGAATAAATAAAAACACTCAGATGTGGGAAAGTCCGTAAAAATCAATTTCGGCGGTCCAACATTACTTTCCTTGAGAGAGTTTAAAAAAAAAAAAAAACAGAACTAGAAAATTAATATTTAAAGAAAAAAACGAATACGAAATCATAGGACAATTTAGACTATTGCCCGGTGCCAACAATGATGGATGTTAAAGAGAATGCATTGTAAGAGGCTAAAGAGAGGCCGATCTTTTCGCAAGATCGTGGGAAACTAATTAGAAAACTTAAAAAAAAATCATTTTAGTTATATTGATTGTATCTTGTTGTAGGTTTATCTTCTTATATATTCATATGTTTTGCTGATATTTATTCTAATTAGTTTCCCACTGTCTTACAAAAAGAATTCTCTATTGTTCTTCTTGTTTTTGGTGTTTCTATAATTTTGTTTCTAAAGTATTGTATTTTCGTCATATTTTGGGCTATTTTATTAGGATTAACCTAACTTCACTTGTTGGGCGTGTTCCATATAATTAACAAGTACGGAATTTCCTATTAGGACCAAAATAAACATTTTCAGTTTTTGAGGTTGCTGATGTCACTCTTGAGGCTAATAGACTGTTCTAAAGGAAACAAAGTTAGCATATATTTCAGAACCTTTCCGTTATTTCGCTACTACTACTTTTTTGACTTGCGATTCCCTTAACTCACTACTATTGACGTTCTAGTGCTGGAAATAGTTTATCCGCACGAATAAGCTAGTATTCCTGGGACTCACGTTTTTGAACAGGACCAACGATCTTGGGCAGTAATGAGCTGCAAAACTGCATTTGATTTTCACAACATACTACTGGATTGTGCAAAATTCCACAAGTGATCTCCAAGGGGCACGATGAAATAAAAAGGAAATAGTTTTGGCTGGTTGGAAAATGAACCAGGGGTGCGATAGAATAGGAAGAGAATAGTTTTTGTTGGTAGTGAATAAACAGGAAATAAAGAACTAGTAGTAGTGAATCAACGGAAAATATCACGCATTTCACAAATAGGATTTGATTTTCGTCAAAATTGCTATTTAAGAGACATGTATCTTACGCTTTCAAATATTGATCCGATGCCATGGGGGTCAACAGGAGAGTCAGAAGCTTAAAGAGCACAAAAAGTACGGTGAAAAGCTCTCCGATTGGTTTCACCACTAAAAGAGGCAGGAAATCCCATAATGTCGATCTAACGATGTTTCTTCTAACTTATTACAATCATCAGAGGGCAAAACTAAGCAAATGAAAATAGTTGAAGAAAAATTATTCTTCACTAAGTCATTTTTCTTTATGTTATTTCTTTTCCTCTGAGGAGTTGATGTCCCCGGAGTGTCTATTCCATGGTGCATAACTGCCTTCTCTGGGTTTTGACTCCCGGGCCTCAGATATGTTCTCTTTTTGATGTTCTATGTTATAAGGTTATTGTTCTCTGTTTTTGGTTGTTGCTTATATTGTTATTTCTTTTTGTAACCCCCTTGTATCACTGGCCGTGGAGCCTTCCGAGCCGGAATAAGAGCATTGTATTTCCAATCTGTATTTATTGGTGAATAAAACTCTGAACTCTGTACACTATTGAACAGACAACGATTATTTTTCGCATAAAATAAGTAAATCTCGGCAAATTGAAACGACTGTAAGAGATAGGGGAGCCGAAACAGCTTACAGGAAGGGAAAATATACCATTTGCTTTTTTCGCTGTTTTTTCGTGTTTTTTAAAAAAAAAAGATTATTTGTTTTTGCCCAAGCTACTATTCTTGTACCTCCTAAAAACGAAAAAAATTATGCTACTACTTAACCTCAATTGCTAAAAATAGTCACCGCACTTAGCCATTTGAGGCAAACATACCAGTGGTTTGTTCTTTATTCATTTTTATTTCTCAACAGCTCTCTTGTTTCAATAAACCTCCTACATTGCATAAATTGGCACAATATATCAATTAAAGAGATCAAAAGGTTTAGCTAGAGAGGGATATTACCAGAGGAAATATACCTACCAGAGGTAAGGGGATTATGTACTAAGCCATGTTATGCTCACTGGACGAGCAGAGACAGGACTATAGCGACAAAAGAAGACCATCTGAAGCTGGGTAGCACTGAAGCTATTAATAAAAGGACATTCAGAGGCCTCTGTGACCATCGATAGACACTACACAATTTAAACATAACTTAAAGGAGCCTTAAAAGATTGATTTCTTGAGTGCTTGCCAAACTGCCCCCGAATGATTTGTGTTGCAAAAACCAAAGTCAGTTTAATAAAACAAAAACGTGACATTTAAGCTAAGTGATAAGTCAGTTTGAGATGATGCTACATTTGAGACAACAAAAAGCTAAACTATTTGGGTCAGGTTATCTGCGCAGATATTCAGCCGGTTTTAAAACGGAACAAAGAACAATTTAAATTTGATATCAAAATAGTGTCAGGTGGTAGAAATGTAGCATTACAGTCATGAAATGACACAGGTTGGAAGAAATAATTACATGCGCTTCTTACAGTCTCTTTCTATTATCATTATTATAAGAGTGCGTCAAAACAATATTTGTAAATAACAATATCTAACACGATTCTCTATTTTACTATGATTCGATGGTTTTTATAAAAAAAAAAAACTTTAGTCGTGAGGCACTTCAGTACAATTGCCATTATTTCGTGCAAGACTTAGTTTGTTTTGTTTTTCTAAAGATAGTATCATTACTATGGATTTTACGTAAAAGCATCTTTCTATCAAGTGAACAGACAGGGGCGTCATTTTGAAGGGGAAAGAGGGGGGAAGTTGCGCCCCAATGATTTGAAGAAAAAAAATATTATGTAGACCATGCCCCTTGACTATCCGGATATGGATCCCTCTTACCCCCCTCCCCAATAAAGTGCTTGAGCTACGCCCCTGTAAATCGAATAAGTATTTTCATTTCTCTTTTTTAAGTCTTCTTTCACTGTTTTAGCACCAATTTCAACATTATTTTCTTTTCCTGAATTTACCCCAAACGCTCCAAAAAGACTTCAAAAGTTAAAACAGCCTGACTTCCAAAGGCGTGCAAAGGCTTGAGCCTTAGGGAGGCAAGAGGGTCGAAATTGAGAGAAATTCCTCAGATCAATCTCAGGAGAGCTATCGAATAACTCCACTCAAGATTAATAAAGTTATGACAACCCTGTTCGAAGACGTTGCAAGATGCTGATTTGCTGATTGTCAGATATCTCCTCTTGGTTTTATATTTGGGGACATTTGAAGACCATGACAAATCAAACAGTTCGATGTAACGATCAAAACAGTTCGTGGTAACGAACAAGGAGTGACCCGGCTCAATAGTAACCGAAACTCTAAAAAATGGCATTTTGATATCAATAGTTGCATCAAAAGAATCTCATTTTAATGCTGATTTAAATATATAATTTTCATCAAGTTTAGTTTTACCCATCAAAAGTTACAAGCCTGAGAACATTTGCCTTATTTTAAAAAATAGGGGGAAGTGATAGAATCTTAACGAAAATCACACCATCAGATTCAGCGTATCAGAGAACCATACAGTAGAAGTTTCAGGCTCCTATCTCGAAAATGTGGAATTTTACATTTTTTACCACAAGACAGATCACGGATGCGTGTTTCTTTGTTTGTTTGTTTGTTCTTTTTTCCAAGGATTATCGTACTGACCCAGTGGTCCCAGAGTGTCACGAGAGGGCTCATTCTGACGGAAATTAAAAGTTCTAGTGCCTTTTTTAAGTGACCAAAAATTGGATGGCACCTAGGCCCCCTTCCACGCTCATTTTTTTCCAAAGTTAAAGGATCAAAATTCTGAGATAGCCATTTTATTCAGCCTAGTCAAAAATCCTAATAACTATGTCTTTGGGGACGACTTACTCCCCCACAGTCACCGTGGGAGGGGCTGCAAATTACAAACTTTGACCAGTGTTTACATATAGTAATGGTTATTTTGAAGCGTACAGACGTTTTCAGGGGGATTTTTGGTTGGGGGAGGGGGTTATGTGGGGGGAACTTTCCATGGAGGAATCCGTCATGGGGGAAGAGAACTTCAATGAAGGGGGCGCAGGATTTTCTAGCATTAAAAAAAAAGAAAAAATAAATATGAAGAAGTTTTTTCAACTGAAAGTAAGGTGCAGCATTAAAACTTAAAACGAACAGGAATTATCACGCATATGAGGGGTTCACCTCCTCCTAATACCTCGCTCTTTACGCTAAAGTATTTCTAGTAATTTCAATTATTTATTCTACGGCCTTTGTGATTCAGGGGTCATTCTAAAGGAATTGGGATAAAATTTAAGCTTTAGTGTAAAGAGCGAGGTATTGACGAGGGGGCGAACCCCCTCATATCCGTAGTAAAACATACGAATATAGAAGTTCGTTACGTAAGTTAATCCGTAAGTTACGTATATTTTTACTAATAAAAACGTTCATAAAAAAAAAATAACAAGTTCTAGTTGCCTTTTTAAGTAACCAAAACATTGGAGGGTAACTAGGCCTACTCCCCTGCTCCTTTTTTTTCTCAAAATTGTCTGATCAAAACTATGAGAAAGCCATTTAGCCAAAAAATAAATTAATATGCAAATTTCGTTTTAATCATTCATTTGCGGAGAGCCAAAATCAAAACATGCCTTAATTTAAAAACATTCAGAAATTAAATTAAAAAAAACAAGTTTTTAAACTGAAAGTAAGGAGCGATATTAAAACTTAAAACGAACAGAAATTAGTCCGTATATGAAAGGGGCTGTTCCCTCCTCAACGCCCCGCTCTTTTACTGTTTTAAAAAGTAGAGTTGAGAGAAATAGTCAAACTTTAGCGTAAAGAGCGGGGCGTTGAGGAGGGAACAGCCCCTTTCATATAGGCTACGGAGTAATTTCTGTCCGTTTTAAGTTTTAATATCGATCCTTACTTTCAGTTTAAAAAACTTGTTTTTTTTTTATTTAATCAAGTACAGAAACGAGACACAAAACATCTCAGTGAACATGTCACTTGCTGTCCTACACCATTTAATATAGTTTCAACTATACTAACAAGTGCTCATCAAAAATGGGAAACATGCATTAAAATAAAGGTTGAAACAATGATAATCATATAGAATACATCACAAAAATAAACATGTCTCTTACTCTTATTTTTTATTTTGCATGGAAATTTATGGCCAAGACACCTGAAGAATAGTGAAGAGAATAACTTACATGTTGAATACATTCCACAATGGAGTGTTGCGTGTCTACAGGTAGCTTAGTTATATCCGATATCACAGATTCTTTTCGGGGTCCTTGAACAGCACACCCAAGTATTAGCAGAAGAAGAAGTTCTATGTCAGCAATGGCTTTTTCTGATATAGGATCTTTGGCAACAATCACCGGATCAGGAAGCCTTACGACTATTAGCTGACCAAGAATTTCCTTAAAGAAGGAGGATAAATAATATAAATGAATAAACTGTAGCGTAAAACTTATTTATTGGAGAATTCTATCGCACTGTTTTCTATCGATAGTTTTCTATCGATTTTTATCGATAGATTTTTCTATCGATAGTAATTCTATCGATCTTCCGGCAACCATGCTGGCAGAAGAGCATTAGTAAGGAACCAGCAAAGCATAAAGGCACCTGGAAAAAGAAATACATTTCCATGGCAAAAAGCTTTGGTAGTTATGTCTTTAGTAGTTACCAAAATAGTCAGTTCTTGTGGCCCTTTCTTTTATTTTAAAAGATTCCCACCAACGGGTTGATTTCTAGTTTTATAATAATGTAATACATACACAAATCTATTCATATTAATAAGCACTAAGATAGCAGCAGCAAAAAAGTAACGACTGAGACATCACTGAAATAATACGACTTCTTATCACAAAATTATTCACTACAACAGGACTTAACTAGAGTAAGGTGAGATTTAGGTTTTATTGATCCATTTACAGAAATTCCTGTTCGTTTTAAATTCGAATTATTACAAAACTTTATCTCTGCCCGTTTCAGCTTCTAGCATTGCTCTATTTTCTTTTTTTGAGGGATTTTTAAATAACTACTCGAAGAAGCGCCCCTAGTGACCATTCAAGAATCCAATTGTCCAATACAATTTACGGAAAATTCACTAAATACTGAAATTCTGGAAATTTTGGACAAAAACCATTTGTCAGATCCTGAAGAATCCGTTCAAAAATGTCCGGTTCCCCACCTCAAGATATGATTGAATGCAATCAAGTTTAGATTAAACTTCATAGTGTTTGTTCTAAAAACAATTCGTATTCACGCTCCAGGTTCACAACAGAAACCAATAATACAATCATTAATCCATGAATACCGATAAACTAGAAAATAAAAGGACCAATATCTGAAGAAAAAACACAATATATATATATATATATATATATATATATATATATATATATATATATATATATATATATATATATATATATATATATACAGTTCTTTGATTTTAACACAATTTCTGAGTCATTCTCTCTAGGAATGATCTAATTTTTAATATCTATGATATTTTTACAATATATGCGCAGTTAAGTTTAAGTCTAACTGTCTATGACATACTACACAATTTCCTGTTTGTTCAGAATTAAGTTAGTTCTGAAAACTCTTATTCTTAGTCAATATTTTCAGAACAAACCTCAATAATAGGCGATATCATAGCAACAGAAAAGACATACACAAAGCAGGTTCACGAGGTTTCTTTTGAGGGAGGAGCGGGGTCGTCAAAATAGGTTAATTGTATGAAAATTACAAGAAACTCCAAAAATCTTGCGTCATGGTACTTTGGAAAGGACTTAGGCCCAAAGACCCCACAACGTACATGCCAGTTAATGATATAGGTTACATTTAGGTGATAAAATGTGTAAAATATCCAGAGGTACTTTTATCCCACTTTCTCCAAAAATTGGAAAAAGTGGATTGTCTTTTACTCTTTTGGTCCCAATTTCCCCCTCTTCTGGCCACAAATGTGTCTATACATGCCCGATGTTGCGTATATCTAGATATTTTTTAAAGTTGAATAGCTGTTTAGTATTGAAAAGTGAATAGTATTTTCGAATGGTGCAGCTGATACAGAGACATACAGACGAGCCAATTATGGTTTAATATGGCTTACTAATAATGGCTTACTTTACTGGCTTACTTTAATGGCTTACTTTACTGGCTTACTTTAATGGCTTACTAATAAAAGAAGCAGCGTAACATCTGCGAAAAACATTTATTGAATTTAGTAAAAAAAAAATAGAAGAAATAAGTACAAAAAGATCAATGATACAAAATGGAATCCTTTTTCCAAACCGTTTTTTTTTTTTTAATAACAATGAAAATCGACCACACAAATTTATGATAATAAGGCATATCTTCTCAAATTATAAAGCTACTTGTTTACTGACGAGATACTTAATCTACTATTCTAATCAGTGTCTTAGAATGCGAAATTGAGACTGTGATAAGAGAGGCTTCCACAGTAAGATTTTGTATATTATTTGTTATTTTGTCACTCCAAGTATTGATGATGTTGACGCAAAATAATGAGAAAAATATACGATTTGTTTCGACTTCTTAAGATACTTTTTTTTTAAATCATACAACATGACTTCTTTCACACTTAAGCACATAAACCGTTGTGAAGCCAAATTGAAGAAGTTTTCGTAAAGCAAATGAATGAGGTTCTTCTCTTTAGGCAAAGCAATCAATTGAAAATTTGTATATTTATAAAGGTGTTTCCAAAACCAGTTACTATCAAAAAGACAAAAATTTTAGCACTTGATTAATAATTAACTTGTTGAAGCCAATATGTTTAATTCAATAGCATGATATAATTGAACAAGTTATCCCAGCTCGAAGAAACGAAGCGGTATTCAGATGCATGTCTAGTTGGAATTGCATGGAGGCCTATATTTATCAATAGGCCCAGCCTAGGGGCACACAATGCCAGGTGGCGCAATAAATTATCACTGAGAAATTTTTCTAACAAAAACTTGACTATTGTGATTTATATTCTAAGTGCCAATCGCGCTGCCAATTACACTCCGCCTTCGCGCTGCCTATTCACAAAAAAGAGATTTTAAAACAATACGGGAATTCCGTGGACACTTATGAACTTCCAGATGTCTCCCAGGAACGGCAGATGAAAGTTCGGTACCAGTACCACCTCTCAATTCATTACTTTTGGCTCATCAGTTGCGTTCTGTTCAGCGCTTCCAGTATCCCCGAATTTTCGAGAATTTCCCCAAAAAAATCTTGCAAAAACGGAGCGGCAAAAACGCGTGGGCATAGAAGCGTCAAAGCTTTAAATCCAGCCCTGCTTGAATGTCTAGATACGTGTTCCTACCGGAACCAATATCCAGGTAGTTCCCGTTCAACGTAAAATTCGGTGCCTGGATGCAAAAAGTCGCATCCCAGGATCCAGTTCTAGTCTAGAACTCATGTGTCAAAAATTTCAGATTCAACGAATCAGGAAGCTTATTTTGCACTACATTTCTCATCTACTCTTAAAAGCGGCGTTCACATGCATGTGTGGCTAAAACTTAATGGCTAAATTAAGACATATATGTTTTGCTGGACTTGCACGTGGACGCCTCTTAAACAGGCGCCAAAAAATCCTTGACGTTTTGTATCCATCAGCTGTTATACACATTAAAACCAGCAATATGTCGCTTTTTTTTCGTTTTCCCAATGTCAAACAGTTTCGTGGCAACGAACTGTAGTAAGGAGCGACCCGGCTCAATAGTAACCAAAACTCTAAAAAATGGAATTTTGAAACCAATAGCTACATCAACAGAAGCGCATTTTAATGTTGATTATAAATATATAAGATTCATCAAGTTTAGTCTTGTCCATCAAAAGTTACGAGACTGAGAAAATTTGCCTTATTTTAGAAAATAGGGGGAAACACCCCCTAAAAGTCATAGAATCCTAACGAAAACCACACCATCAAATTCAGCGTATCAGAGAATATTGTAGAAGTTTCAAGCTCCTATCTACAAAAATGTGGAATTTTGTATTTTTGCCAGAAGGCAGATCATAGATGCTTGTTTATTTATTTGTTTGTTTGTTTGTTTTTATTTTCCCAGGGGTGGTCGTATCAACCCAGTGGTCCTAGAATATTGCGAGACGGCTCGTTCTAACGGAAATGAAAAGTTCTAGTGCCCTTTTTAAGTGACCAAAAAAATTGGAGGGCACCTAGGCCCCTTCCCACGCTAATTATTTTCCCAAAGTCAACGGATTAAAATTCTGAGATAGCCATTTTATTTGGCGTAGCCGAAACATCTTATAACTATGTCTTTGAGGACGACTTACTCCCTCACAGTCCCCGTGGGAGGGGCTACAAGTTACGAACTTTGACCAGTGCTTACATATAGTAATGCGTATTGGGGAGTGTACAGACGTTTTCAGTGGTAATTTTTGGTTGGGGGAGGGGTTGAGAAGAGGGGGATATGTTTGGGGAACTTTCCATCGAGGAATTTGTCATGGGGGAAGAAAATTTCCATGAAGGGAGCGCAGGATTTTCTAGCATTATTAAAAAAAACAATGAAAAAATAAATCTGAAAAAGTTTTTTTTTAACTGAAAGTAAGGAGCAGCATCAAAACTTAAAACAAACAGAAATTAATACAGATATAAGAGGCTCACCTCCTCCTAATACCTCGCTCTTTAAGCTAAAGTATTTTTAGTAATTTCAACTATTATTTCTACGGCTTTTGTGATTCAGGGGTCATTCTTAATGAATTAGGACAAAATTTAAGCTTTAGCGTAAAGAACGAGGTACTGACGAGGGGGTGAACCCCCTCATATATGTAATGAAAACATGAGAATACAAAAGTTTGTTACGTAAGCTAATTTATAAGTTACGTATATCTTTTACTGATAAAAACATTCGTAAAAAATTAAAAGTTATATTTGCCTTTTTAAGTAACCAAAAAATCGGAGGGCAACTAGGCTTCCTCCCCCGCTCCCTTTTTTCTCAAAATCATTCGATCAAAACTATGAGAAAGCCATTTAGCCAAAAATAAATATGTAAATTTTGTTTTAATTATTCCTCTGCAGAGAGCCAAAATCGAAACATACATTGATTCAAAAACGTCCAGAAATTAAATTAAAAAAAAACAAGTTTTTTAACTGAAAGTAAGGAGCGACATTAAAACTTAAAACGAACAGAAATTTCTTCGTATATGAAAGGGGCTGCTTCCTCATCAACGCCCCACTCTTTACGCTAAAGTTTTTTACTGTTTTAAAAAGTAGAGTCGAGAGAAAGAGTCAAGCAAAGAGAACAAGCGAATAGATTCCTAAAAAACCACATATACCGTTTTCATAGCCGCATCGTCTTTTTTCCATGAAATTTTCAAACCAAAAATATTCAGTAATTTACGAGCTGGTCCTTTTTTCAGAACCATTCCCATAAATTTATCTTCTTCGAGCATTTTTTTTTTTAGAACTAATAATAGCTTTAAAAAAAGATAAGGTTCAGAATCAATATGAGCTGTTAATTAGAAAGTGTGGCTTCAAGCTAATTCCACAACAGAGCTTCAGAAATTGTATTGCTAGTCTAATTTATTTTCTTCCTTAAAATGATCTATTGTCATTTTACTAATCGGAAATAAAGTATTGCGAGCATAGTTTGCATCCCATGGACAAATTTTTTGCTTTCCATGTCAAATTAAGCAAGAAGTATGCAATTATTTAAGAACAAAGGAATCAGTTGATTCAACAGTGAACAGTTTCAATGAATGAGCTTAATAGAGAAAGTTTCCTCACTTTATATTCTTGCTTAGGAAAAAATCCAAAGTTTCATAGAGACCTTCGTTGAAAAGAAATCGTGCTAACTTCATTAGCAGCCATGCAAAGGACTCTTTGTTTTAACTTCTATTACAGAAAAATTTCAGCTTCTAGTTGAAATACATATTTAGAATATGTGCAGCATATGATTTTGCAGGATGGAAGTTAACTAAAGAATATTGGGCACTTATCTGTTAGCCAGTACACAGTCGAGAATTTGGACCTACAGGTACAGAGTTGAAATAACTGAGACGCTTGTGAGGTAGATAAGATATATATATAATTTGGGCTGTATATTTACACATTTGGGGGAGGAGGGTAAGCATTGTGGGGCTGCATTCAAAATGTAACCAAACCTAACCAAGATACCCACTAAATTTTTATTAAGAAATAGCTACAATATGGTTTTCCACTGAGCCGAAGCTAATTGTCTCCGTATACAAACAGCAATGAACCGGTTATCGTTTGATTTATAGATCCAAATTCTCGAGTGTGTACTGGCCAACAGATAAGTACCAAATATTGATTCGGTAGTCTTTGTTTGCCATTATATACCCAAAAGAGTATTTTTATAGTTTTAAAATCAAAACAAAGGAGGGGGTTAAAAACAGAAATCGTGCCTCAAACTTGAGCCATTTCAAGGCCACAATAACACAACAGAACGACAAAGCTGAATTGAAAGGGGCTGTCCCCTCCTCAATGCCCCACTCTTTACGCTACAGTTTTTTTTTTAAGTAGAGTTGTGAGAAAGAGTCAAACCTCAGTGTTTGAATTATTGAATTATTAAGGATAAAGGGAGGCCTTGAATAGATTAGGTTGGATGAGGAGCATGCGTAGCTGTGTTGGCCTCAGGCGGCTTGGTGCTGCAGTGAGTTATTAGTAGTAGTAGTAAAAATACTTTAGCGCAAAGAGCGTATACATAATAATTTCTGTTCGTTTTAAGTTTTAATGTCGCTTCTTACTTTCAGTTAAAAAAACTTGTTTTTTATTTAATTTCTCATTAATTTTTTTCAATAATGCTGGAAAATCCAGCACCCCTTTAATGGAAATTATCTTCCCCCCGTGAAAAATCCCTCTATGGAAAGATCCCCCCACGTAAATCCCCCCAACCACCTACTATAAAGAGTGCCCCGTGAAAACGTCTGTATACTTCCCAATAACCAATACTATATGTAAACAATGGACAAAGTTCACAACTTGCAGCCCTTCCCCCGGGGACTGAGGGGATTAAATCGCCTCCAAAGACATAGTTATTACATTTTTTGACTACGCTGAATGAAATGGCTGTCTTAAAATTTTGATCCGATGACCTTGGGAAAACATTGAGTGTGGGAGGGGATCCGTGATCTTTCTTCTGGGGAAATATACGAATTCCACATTTTTGCAGATAGGTGCTTAAAACCTCTTCATATAGGTTCTCTTATATGCTGAATCTGATGGTGTGACTTTCGTTAACATTCCATGAGCTTTAGGGGAGTTTTGACATTTTTTCGAAATTAAGGCAATTTTCTCAGGCTCGTAACTTTGATGGGTAAGACTAAACTTAATGAAACTCATATATTTAAACTCAGCATAAAAATTCGATTCTTCTGATGGATCTACTGGTATCAAAATTCCGTGTTTTAGAGTTTCGTTTAGGCCTACTATTAAGCCCGGTCACTCCTTACTTACAGTTCGTTATCAAAAACTATTTAACAACCTCTCGCATAGCTCCGTCAGTTATTACACATGCCCAATTCTCGTAAACAGAGGGAAATAGCGGAAGGATTCCCCTACAAGCAGTGGCCCGGTGTCCTTCCGAAATAGAGTAAGCATTGATGAATATGAACGCACAGGATCAACAGGGAATTTAGGGACAGGATATATCTTTGTAAAACAGAAGATTTCGACACCATGGACATTTGCCAGCCTAGCTCATCACCACCCCGCCCCTCCGCGTGATAATGATCGCATACTTTTTCACGCATTAAGAAAAGACCCTTGTAAGCACTATTGGCCCCATACACCAGCCTTATTATTGACAATTTAATTTCTACACACCTATCACTACACATAATAGCACATAAATAGTAATTTCTTTACACCTAGCATAAATACTGATGAAACTATACAAAACATGATCGTGACCTAATCGAATTAAGGTGCATTTTTTAAACTATATGCGCATAAATTCTTCTATAGATGAAAACAATATGGCTAGCGAAGGGAATTTTAAGTAGGGTTAACATTTAAATAGCAGGAGCTAAGTTTGTATGATGTGTGCTACTATAGCCTGGAAACTATCTATGCCTGTCGGTCTTGTCTTGATGACTTCAATTATGATTTGTATTACATGCAAACTATCAGAAATTCAGTGGTTCATACATGGCTTTGCAATGCTTTCTCGTGTCACCGGCAAATATACACTGTTAAAAAAACGAAGTAAATACAAAGATGGGATGTGCTTTACAACTGCTGTTGTACTTCTAATTTAAAAATGAAACAATAAAAATATATTGATTCCTTATAAAGAATTAAACTGTAACAGATGAGACGGTTTAGGAGACGTAGTTTTCTATAGTAGCCAGTCTCTCTGGAAACGAGGAATCGAAGCCTCTCACAATATCGTCAATTGGGAACTCTAGATTTTGACAAATAACTTTTGGGGGGCATCTACATTGAAAATGCCTTTTTTGTATTTTCGTTGGAGAATTTGAAAAAGACAAATTTGCCTCCATCAGATACTGAAAAATACATTTTGACACCCTTCTCTTAGATTGCTGTGAACTTACGCCACTGGCTTCTCTAATCCAAAGACTTGGCTTTCTTTCAACTCACACAGTTAGGAACTTACAAATAGAAAGAAAACAAAAGAAAGAAGCGAATTTCATCATTTCGACTTGTGCATGTAATTACAGTGTCTAGCCTGAATTACCTAATAAATCTGACATATTCATGAGTCAGCACTGATTTGACATGTATATCCGTTGTGGTTGAAGATAGTAGTATGCGTGAATAATTGGACAATGAACGGGGAAAAACCAACACTAGCCTACCTCCTGAATAACATACATTTATGCACAAGCATTTCCTAAGTTTTTTACGGAAAATATACATATGTCATATAATTCAGCATTTGCAATTGATGGAAATTGACTGCCTTAAAAATTTGAATAAATGTAATTCATTAAAGACGACGTCTTCAGCTAAATTTCTAGCTTTTAACAATGGTGCTACTACTACTCAGTCAGCCTGTCGCTCCGATTTGCCAGCTCATGTGGGAAAAATGGCAAATACTCATAGGCCCCGGCGCGCGGCACTCTTCTATATATAGATTATCACTGTAGCTTATCTTCTAGTGCGGAAAATTTGAGCCTTTTGTTGATATCATGATGTTCCACTGGACCTTAAATTAGAAGTGGTGCCTTTGTAAAATTACTTTTTATTGCACCTTTAACTTTAAGGCTCACTGTTAAGCCTTAATACCGTTAAGGCTCAAGAAGCGACTGCTCCAACTACCAGGGAAAAGCCCTACTGTCAGTCCCTGACAAACTGTTTTCAATAGTCCTGCTAGATCGATTTCGGAATATCATTCGAAAAATCCGGGGACCGGAGCAAACTGGTTTTATCTCGGACCGTTCAACCATCAAGCAGATTTTCACGATTCGACAAATAGTAAGGAAGAGCACAGAGTACCGACAGAAAGCATTTATTGCCTTCGTCGACCTCCGAGCTGCATTTGACTCAGTCGATCGAGAAGCTCTTTCGCGATTCTAGAGTTGACTGGCATACCCAAGAAATATTGCAGACTTCCAACAGAAATTATATTATTTAAATAACCGTTGCGTAGGAAACTCAACAAACTTATTTACGCTATGTATGACATCATGTAAGAAAATACCTATATGATCTACGATATCACTTGCAAGTAGTCGTGTCGTTTTTAGTAACTATGATGCATGAAAAATTACACAAGGTGACCAAGTGCTTCGCAGAAAAATACAATTGAATAAGGAACGTGTTAGTTTAACGTTGTAAACAGGGTTGTCAACCCCTTGTGATTTATCACTATTCCTAGTGATTTTTATGTCGCCTAGTGATTTTTTCTAGCTAGTGATTTATAGTGATTTTTGTTCTAAAACTAGTTATTTTTTCTTAAATCTAGTGATTTTTCACGATTTAGGGCGTAGATTCATGATTCAATCGAATAAATTATAAAAGAAGATAATTAATAAAAAAAACGCAGTGATTCACAATATTTCCTACATAACAGTTTACAGTTTGCTCACTATGTTGATCCCAAATATATAAGATTCATTAACCTTAGTTTTACCCATGAAAGGCTAAGAAACTGTAAAATTTTTCCTAATTCTTGAGAGGGAGGAAACACCCAGTAAAATTCAAAGAATTTTAATTAAAATTAAACCATTAATTTGGCGTATCAGAGAACCCTATAGTAAAGGTTTCAAGCCCCTATCTGCAAAAGCCTTGAATTTTGTAATATTTGCCAGAACAAAAATCACGGAGGCCTTTTAATTTCTCGTGTTTTTTTCCAGGGGGTTCGTATCGAACCAACGGCCCTAGAACATCGGGAGAGGGCTCATTTGAACGGAAATTAAAATTCTATGGATTGTGTTTTATTTGGTCAAAAGGATCAGACGACTAGCCCCCCCCCCACGTCCCTTTTTTCCTCAAAAATTGTTCGATCGCAAGTTTGAGATAGGCATTTTGTTTAGCATAGCTGAAAGGTTCCAAAACTATATCTTTAGATATAACTTGACCCACGCAACCCCTGAGGATAGGTCTAGGGATGAAAGCATGCTAAGGGTAATAAGGATAATGTACGATCTATGAAAACCAGTTTCATAGCCACAAAGACAAATAAAGGGTCACAGAATGCATTAGACTTACATAACTTGGGCTATCAATTTGCACATTAAGGGGTAGGGGTAAGATTATGTTACTTTACCCCCACACCCCCTTATATGCTTTGTATATAGGCCAAAGGCCTATTGTATATATATATATATATATATATATATATATATATATATATATATATATATATATATATATATATATATACAATAGGCTTATATAAAGGGTATATAGGCCCACCATTTCTTGGGTGTGTCCGGTATAATTAACAGCTACCTCTTTTTTTATTGAAGAAGCAATAAGACCGATGCCTATCGAAATTTGTGAAGGGTGGGACACATTTTGTCCATGAAAATATAAAAAAGTCATTTTCAAAATTATCGCTGGTGTCCCGGTAATTATACTAGCTCAACTAAAGTAAAAAGAAAATAGTTTCTACTTTTTTGGAAAATAACCGGGGTTTTGGATCGACAAGGAAAAAAACATAAAAAGAAAAAGCAAATATTTCAATTAGATCAACGATAACTAATTTTCAGCGATCGGGGTATAAGCCAAGGGTACCAATTTGGGAAAATACAGGAAGGAAAAAAGGATTTTGTCCTATTCTCTGAATAAAGATACAAAAAGGCATTTTCCAAAACTTCAAGGGCAATTTTCACTTGAAAAACAAACAAACATCGATTTAAAGGTATAATTCCAATCTAGGGGGGGTGTAATTTTGCCTCCTTCCTGAAGGTGCAGCTGCATAGAACATGGTAAGGAACAAAACAATTATTGATTACAATGATAAAGAGTATTATAACGCTAGTGCTATCTAGTCAATAGTCTAGTGATTCATGTGCTGATTTAGTGATTTTTTTCAAGAATCTAGTGATGTTTTCTCCAGGAGGCAACCCTGCTTGTAAAGGATAGAAGGAGGAATTAATATTTAGTATTTATGACACGGGCAAAATTACACAAAATGACAAATGACTGAACAGCTGCAGAAAAAGACATGGAGCAACAAACAGCAATAAATAACACCGAACTGCAAATAAAATGTAACTTAAAACTAAAGAATAGCACGGTTATTATGCTATTGCGGAGTTTAGATACTTCAGAAAATTATGAATGAATAAGGAACGTATTGAACAGGAAGGAGGAACTGAATTTACGACAGAATTTCTTAATTCAAATGAAATTGCTCATTTACCACTCTACTACATGAAACTAAAAAATAAAATGATGAGTATGTCAATTTTAAATGTTTCAGAGGGCATAGAGATTGGAAAACAAGATTTTGAAAGAACCTGAATGCCTTAAATAAATATATATATATATATATATATATATATATATATATATATATATATATATTAATATATATATATATATATATATATATATATATATATATATATATATATATATATATATATATATATATATATATATATATATATATATTATAGCATGATTCAATGTCGTAGCGATGACCCGCAACATGTCACTAGTCTTGTCAATCATAATGATCTAAAGTAAAACGAATGAAACTTTTTTTAGGGACTTTCTTACTATTCATAATTATCATACAACAATTTCCTGAGATATGGCTAGTCAGGTTCGCGTTGTATTTCATCGAGTATCAAACACGCAATTCCTTTCTCCAATATTGGAATTATCTAAACTTAAAGACCAGATTAAGTAATTGACGAAGTATAGATACACTAAGAATGGTGGCTATTCCGATAAGAAAATGCTTAGGATGAAAGATCTGTAAAAGTCATACCTCATAAAACGTTTTTAGACTTCGAACAATAAGATCCAAGTTCCGGATTCTGCTGTATACATCTACGACAGGACAGGACTTAAACGAAAACGTCCGAGAATCTCTAAAAAACGAAAATTTAATAAAATTACACAGTGATACAAAGACAAATAAGGATCCTAAGCAGGATATAAAACACGAGCGTATTAATAAAACTATGACCGGCACCTACGTATTATACTACCAACACTCAAGAAGTGAAGCTAGGTTAATACAAATGAAAAATACCAAACATGATTAAAATATAATACTTTAGAAACAAATGTGGGCTATATTTTTGCACATTAGGTGGGAGAGGGAAACCTACCCCATCCCCTAATGTTCAAATATATAACCCATATAATTCCAATGTATTCTGTCACCCACCACTTGTTTTCCACTGAGTGTAAGCTAATTTTTTCTCAATACAGACAGATAAAACCGGTTTATTCTTGAGTTTTACACAGCTTAAACTTGAGTGTTGTTGGTGTAATACGTAAGTACCCTATAAGCTTTTTAACTGTAAATAATTTAAAAGAAATGAATTTTTCATTATCAAATCAAACTAATAATAGTGGTAGGCTACTTGTATGATAAACAACCTACGGTTCAAGTTGTTCATTCATTGACACATTATAGGACGTTTTTCTTCGTTAGTTTCTTTCAGCTTAGCGTGAGACAAGGCAAAGAGAACTGACAAAATAGATTGAAAATATGCAATTTAGGCTATATATTTTCCTGTTAGGGGGGGGGGTAAAGTATTTGGATAATCTGAAGTTAGAAAACAATTTTTACTACAAAATATGCAGAATAATTGTACCTAACACATTAGATATGCAGACCCGCTGTACTTTATCCCTTCCTAACCTAATGTGCAAATTTATAGTCCATATTTGTTTCTTGAAAGTGAGCGTCAGAGAAACATATTAGAAGAACATTAGGTAGGGTATATACCGTAAAAGTACCACAATAGCCTATTAATACCTATTTTTTCGTGTTGATAAATCAAAATTACTAAAGTTATTGGTTCTGCGCTTGGCTAAAACAAACCAAAAATTCAAAAGCACGGCACCTTCACTGATATTCAAAAAGCAATGTGCATAATCACTTTTATGGCATAGGTCCAGGCTGCCATAAGCACCAATTAACAACAGCTTCGTGAGAAAAAAAATCTGCCTTTACGTTTTTTATTTATTATCTTACTATTCTTCGAAACTGAATCTCAAGGCTGCGGTTTCATTTGAAAGAAAACTATTTTTTTATAATCAATATCAAACTTAATGAATGACTGAGTTGGTCAATATAGCCTATTGTAAAATTACCATTCCTTTATTGGGCTTGCCATTATCTAAACGTAGTTCTTGCTCAAGCAACATTACTACAAATAAATCAGTTTAGTAGGCTATAATCGGTGTTCATCGTACAAATGTTTCAAACTGGAAGGTTTCCAATAAATTTATTTCTATCCAAAATTATTGAACATTTATTCAACCATATACGATAGAAGTTACTTACCTGACATTGGCTAGCGTTGATGGCATTGGTGTAACATGGTCGAGTCCTTAGAATGAAGCGGTTTTTCTGGAAGGAGGGGGAGGATCCAAAGTACAGAAAAACTATAGTTCGAACTATAATCTTTCCATTTTCAATCTATTCCGAGTAAGGGATGGTCTATCGAAACAAGTCTACAGGATTTTCCTATCTCCCCTGTTTACATGTTCACTTATATCTGATCTAAATTCATAAGCAGGGAACATAAGCCTTAACTTGTCGCTAGTAATGATGATTCCATAATAACCAATGTAAACGAATTAGTAAAATTTCTTTACAGTCCATTACAATTATATTTTGGCTTTAGAGCCCTCAGAAAATCAAACAGTTCGTGGTAACGAACTGTTTGTAAGGAGCGACCCGGCTCAATAGTAACCGAAACTCTAAAAAATGGAATTTTTATAACAATAGTTACATCAAAAGAACGGCATTTTGACGCTGATTTTAAATACATAAGTTTCGTTAAGTTTAGACTTACCCATCAAAAGTTACGAGCCTGAGAAAATTTGCCTTATTTTAGAAAATAGGGGGAAACACCCCTTAAAAGGCATTGCATCTTAACGAAAATCACACCATCAGATTCAGCGAATCAGAGAACCCTACAGTAGAATTTTCAAGCATCTATGTACAAAGAGTGGAATTTTGCATTTTTTGCCACAAGATAGATCCCGGATGCGTGTTTATTTGTTTGTTTTTTTTCCCCAGGGGTGATCGTATCGACACATTGGTCCTAGAATGTCGTGTGATGGCTCATTCTAACGGAAATGAAAAGTTCTAGTGTCTTTTTAAGTGACCAAAAAATTGGAGGGCACCTAGGCCCCCTCCCACACTCATTTTTTCCCAAAGTCACCAGACCAAAATTCTGAGATAGCCATTTTATTCAGCATAGTCGAAAAACCTAATAACTATGTCTTTGGGGACGACTTACTCCCCCACAGTCCCCGCGGGAGGGGCTGCAAGTTACAAACTTTGACCAGTGTTTACACATAGTAATGGTTATTGGGAAGTATACAAACGCTTTCAGGGGAATTTTTTTGGTTGGGGGAGGGATTGAGGGGAGGGGGTTATGTGAGGGATCTTTCAATGGAGAAATTTTTCATAGAGGAAGAAAATTTCCATGAAGGGGGCGCAGGATTTTTTAGCTTTTCTTTAAAGAACAATGAAAAAATAAATATGAAAAAGGTTTTTCAACTGAAAGTAAGGAGCAGCATTAAAACTTAAATCGAACAGAAATTATTACACATATGAGGGGTTCACCTCCTCCTAATACCTCGTTCTTTACCCTAAGGTAACTTCATTAATTTCAACTATTTATTCTACGGCCTTTGTGATTCAGGGGTCATTCTTAAAGAATTGGGACAAAATTTAAGCTTTAGTGCAAAGAGCGAGGTATTGACGAGGTGGTGAACCCCCTCATATACGTAATAAAAATATACGAATACAGAAGTTACGTAAGCTAATTCGTAATTTACGTATATTTTTACTAATAAAAACGTTCGTAAAAAATCAAAAGTTCTAGTTTCTTTTTTAAATAGCCAAAAAATTGGAGGGTAACTATGCCTACTACCCCGCTCTTTTTTCTCAAAATCGTCCGATCAAAGCTATAAGAGATCCATTTAGCCATAAACATAAATTAATATGCAAATTTCGTTTTAATCATTCATTTGCGGAGAGCCAAAATCAAAATATGCCTGAATTTAAAAACATTCAGAAATTAAATAAAAGAGAAAACAAGTTTTTTTTACTGAAAGTAAGGAGCGATATTAAAACTTAAAACGAACAGAAATTACTCCATATATAAAAGGGGCTGTTCCCTCCTCAACGCCCCGCTCTTTACGCTAAAGCATTTTACTGTTTTAAAAAGTAGAGTTGAGAGAAAGAGTCAAACTTTAGTGTAGAGAGCGGGGCGTTGAGGAGGGAACAGCCCCTTTTATATACGGAGTAATTTCTGTTCGTTTTAAGTTTTAATATCGCTCCTTACTTTCAGTTAAAAAAAAAACTTGTTTTTTTGTTTAAAATAACTATGAAACATATTTTGATTGTAAGGCATGCCGAAGATGTTCCAACTTTTAAAAATCGTTACGAGCAGTAGGCAAGATAGCAGTGACGTCAATTAGCGAAAGTGTCGGGGATATTTTCTAAATCTAAGGGGGGTAATTTTTCTCTTTTGATTTTTCTATTGAAATTACCAAAAATCAAGGTATTTTTAACGAAAATACCAAAAAAGGTATTAGAAAAACTATTTAACTTATCCGGTTTTGTGCCAGTGTTAAAGATGTTCAGACTTCATGGAACTTACATCATTAGTTCAGGAAAGGCCAGTCTCTAAAAATGTTCTAGTGCCCTTTTTAATAGTTGAAAGTAATTGGAGGACAACCATCCCCACCCCATGTCCATCATTTCTCCGAACACATTCAATCAAAATTTGATATAACGCATTTTGTCCAGCATAGTTGAAAGATCCGAAACTTATGTCTTTGAAGATGACACCCCCCACCTACAACCCCATGGGCAAAGGTTGTAAGTTATGCCCCGGGGGCATACAAGGTTTTTATGGAAAGGGTGGTTATATAAACTTTGGAGGGGGCTCATTAGATTGGAAATTAGATGTTCTAATGCCCTTTTTGAGAGTTAAAATTATCTGAGGGCAGTTATCTGAGTTATAAAATTAGCTCAAAGGGAATACCGTTTGAGCCATTTGACACCTATTAGAGTTCCCTGTGGTGCTAC
The DNA here is from genome assembly GCF_032884065.1 of Artemia franciscana. Classification (NCBI taxonomy): domain Eukaryota; kingdom Metazoa; phylum Arthropoda; class Branchiopoda; order Anostraca; family Artemiidae; genus Artemia; species Artemia franciscana. Next base: position 34,425,870 of record NC_088870.1, read on the forward strand.
CCACGTTCATTGAAAACCTTGCTGACACAGGCAACGTTTTATTTATGGTGTAGGTATATTGATTAGACAGTGCTTTGCTTTGTCATTAACAAAAGATAACATTTTTCTTTATTTTAAACTAGTCTCTTCTTAGTTTTCAAACTGTTGACAGATTCAAGATCCCTAATCAATTTTTATCAAAATGATCTTTAAGGTATCGGATATTCCTGAGAGAAGAACATGTCGGTAAAAATTAGTCCTGTATCAAACGGTAGAAATAAATTGATTACCGCAAGACAATTGATTTTAAACCAACCGTTCGTCAATGCAAAGATCTGAGCGTATCTTCAATCAACTAGGGCAGTTGAACTTCAAGTAGAACATCTTAACCAAGGGAACTACGTCTCATTAGTCACAGATTTTAGATAATTACACGGCACTTAAACTTTTTCCGGCTTCGAAACCTTTATATTATTGCTTTATGTTCACACAGCCTACCATCGAACCAGATAACAAACTATATCTGATTTTAGGATATGAATCAATGACCTTCCCTTTGTTGTTTCTAAGAGGCTTTTTTTTACTAAGGGTCCTAAGGACGAATGGACTTTGTCATAAGGAACGCAGTAAAGACTCTTGGGAGTCTAGAGAAGGTAAAAATATCCTAGGGTTCCATTTGTAACCACCGTTTAACTGAGCCCCCATGCAACTGGGCCACCGTGCAACTGAACCCTCGTATAACTGAACGCTCGTGCAACTCAACCACCGTACCTACATTGGGTAAAACACAAGTTAGAATCTTTACATATTTAACCTTGATGGAACTGTTTGCTTTATAAAAGTCATAATATAAATGACTGTCAAGATGATTATCAAAAAAAAGCTCTGTTTTGTTGTAACAAAAAAAAAATCGGACGTCACAAACTCTTAAAGCAGGATTTATTTCTCCTTTTTAGTGTCTGTTAATGGGGGGTTTTCATCACCCTGTCACTGTCTATGGGTCTAGACGTTTACCCCCCCCCCTCCCATCTCCCATGGAAAATACACCCTCTCGGAAAATATGGTTTTCCAACTTGGACTATATTATTTGTGTATGAGAAGTGCTAAGGTTTGAGAATATGGTTGTCCAAATTGGAATATATTTGGCTGAAAAGTGCTGAAGAAAGGGGAACAGAGGAATTTATGTGAAAGTCTGCCCCCCCCCCAGTTAGAGTGGAGAAATCGGGATGAAGCTTGGTGGATAAAATAAGCAAATGTCTTTGATACGTGACTGACGTAACCGTACTGGATTCACTCTCTTTGGGGAGTTAGGGGGGTAAGTGCTTTGGCGAGTTTGGTGCTCTGGATGCGCTAGGACGATGAAAATTGGTAGGCGTGTCAGGGAGCTGCACAAACTGTCTTGATAAAGTCGTTTTCCCTTATTCCACCATCTGGGAGGCTGAAGGGAGAGGAAAAATTAGAAAAAATTAGGTATTTATAACTTACGAGTGGGTGATCGGATCTTACTAAATTTTGATATTTAGAAGGACATCGTGACTCAGAGCTCTTATTTTAAATCCCAACCGGCATTAAGCCTCTGATTCTCCTTTTAAATCAATCTATTGATTCTTAGAATTTTGTTAGAGCTCATACCATATGAGCTCTTGGCTCTTCTGGCCTCGTCACAAGTGCCATATGAGCTCTTAGCTCTTGTTCATGTTATAAATGCTGAGTTTGATTTCGTTTTTAGAAGTGTGTTTTTTCTTCTTTTCTTTTTGTTTTTTTCTCGTATTACTCCGTCAGTTTTGTATTTTTTGCAATATGATGGGAAATAAACATATACATACATACATCCATACTGTAAACTTACAAGGTGGTTTTTTTTGTTTTTTTTTCTTTTTTTTATGAAAAGAAGGCATGTTTGGTCTTATAAATAAAAAAAGCATGGAGCATTAAGGTCAAACCTTAGGGAAATGTCAAGAAGACTGTCAAACACAATCAAGAGACATTTCCTTTCTTTATTGGTTGTGAAAAGGAAATACCAGGAATATCTACAATGGCCGATGGTAGTCAGCCGTCACATCGTTCGAAAATTCTAAGGAGCATCTTCAACTAAATTAAGAGATACATTGTGCATCCAGTTTGACAAGACAACGTATCTGCAATGAGTCGAGAACAGCTGAGGGTATTAACCTGAGGGTATGAAGTTTAAACTTTGTGGGCATTTTGAAGGAATGCTTAAAAAAGGCTGGAGTACAACCAGTCCCCCTCCCATATCCTTTTTAGCTGCAATCTCCTAAAAAGACATCGGATCGAAGTTCGTTGTCTAGATTCACAAAAGTCAAATATTTTAAACACATGTTTATTGCTTAACGTCCAGAAAGATCTGATTCATCTAAAACAAAAGAGAAATAAATCAGTTTTAATGCTTTGTAACATCGGATCATCTTCTTTACAAAAAATAAAACAAAGCTTTTTAATGAATGATCTTGACAAGCGTTTATATCATGACTTTAATAAACAATTCAAACAAGATTAACATGTGAAAATTCTAACCTGTGTTTTACCCAATGATATTGCCTTATATTTTTAGAATACTGAAAAACTGAGTTCAGTTACACGATGGTTCAGTTGCACCATTTTTACATATAAGAATATTTTTTGCTTAAAGAAAAGCTTTCTAAACACTAGTTGTACTCCGCCGTGCAAAAAGTGGGGTAGCATAGTAGCGATACTACTTGGCAGTTTTCATGGCCTGTCAAATTTGTTGGCAGATTTTGTCTGAAAATACTAGTGCTTCTTCCCCTATCTCCAAATTATTGGGGATTTCCCCAAAATCTGTCTTCTTGAAAAACAAGAGCTAGGAGCTCATATGGCACTTGTGACGAGGCAAGAAGAGCTAAGAGCCAAGAGCTCATATGGTATGAGCTCTAACAAAATTCTAAGAATCAACAGATTAATTTAAAAGGAAAATCGGAGGCTTAATGCCAGTCAGGATTTAAAATAAGAGCTCTGAGTCACGATATCCTTCTAAATATCAAAATTCATTAAGATCCGATCACCCACTCGTAAGTTATAAATACCTAATTTTTCCTCTTCCTTTAGCCCCCCCAGATGGTCGAATCTGGGAAAACGACTTTATCAAGTCAATTTGTGCAGCTCCTTGGCACGTTTACCGATTTTCATCGTCCTAGCACGTCCGGAAGCACCAAACTCGCCAAATCACTGAACCCCTCCCCAAACTCCCCCAAAGAGAGCGAATCTGGTACGTTACGTCAATCACATATCAAGGACATTTGCTTATTCTATCCACCAAGCTTCATCCCGATTCCTCCACTCCAAGTGTTTTCCAAGATTCCCCCCTCCAACTCCCCCCAATGTCAAAAGATCTGGTCGGGATTTGAAATAAGAGATCAGAGACATGAATTCCTTCTAAATATCAAATTTCTAGATCCGATCACCTATGTGTAAGATGAAAAAACCCCAATTTTCACGTTTCCAACAATTCCGGTTTCCCCCTCGAACTCCCCCTGATGTCAGAGGATCTGGTCAGAATTTAAAATTAGAGCTTTAAAGCACAATATCCTTCTAAATATCAAATTTCATTGAGAGCTGGTCACCCTTTCGTAAGTTACAAATACCTAATTTTTCCAAATTACCCCCCACCCACCCCCCAACTCCACCAAAGAGGGCTGTTCCAGTCTGGTTATGTGAGTCACGTATCTTAGACAGGTTTTTATTCTTCCCATCCAGGTTCATCCTTATGTCTCTGCTTTAAGTATTTTCTAAGATTTCCGGTCCCCCCCCCAATGATGCTGGATCCGGTTGAGATTTAAAATAAGAGATCTGAGTCACGAGGTCCTTCTAAATATGAAGTTTCATGAAGATCCGATCGCCCCTTCGTAAGTTAAAATACGTTATTTTTTCTAGATTCCTATTCCTATTCTAGGGGAATAGGATCACTTTTTCATAATCCTATTCTAGATTCCCATTTATACACCGAATGTGGCAGAGGAAAGTTTCATTATATAGCCTACAATTGCTTTAGTTTTATTCTAAAGTTATTACCGTCAGTGCAGGAGTTTTGTTTTATAATATTCCCATTTATACACTGAATGTGGCAGAGGAAAGTTTCATTATATACAATTACTTTAGTTTTATTCTAAAGTTATTACCGTCAGTGCAGGAGTTTTGTTTTATAATATTCCCATTTATACACCAAATGTGGCAGAGGAAAGTTTCATTATATACAATTGCTTTAGTTTTATTCTAAAGTTATTACCGTCAGTGCAGGAGTTTTGTTTTATAATATTGCCATTTATACACTGAATGTGGCAGAGGAAAGTTTCATTATATACAATTGCTTTAGTTTTATTCTAAAGTTATTACCGTCAGTGCAGGAGTTTTGTTTTATAATATTCCCATTTATACACTGAATGTGGCAGAGGAAAGTTTCATTATATACAATTGCTTTAGTTTTATTCTAAAGTTATTACCGTCAGTGCAGGAGTTTTGTTTTATAATATTCCCATTTATACACTGAATGTGGCAGAGGAAAGTTTCATTATATACAATTACTTTAGTTTTATTCTAAAGTTATTACCGTCAGTGCAGGAGTTTTGTTTTATAATATTGCCATTTATACACTGAATGTGGCAGAGGAAAGTTTCATTATATACAATTACTTTAGTTTTATTCTAAAGTTATTACCGTCAGTGCAGGAGTTTTGTTTTATAATATTCCCATTTATACACTGAATGTGGCAGAGGAAAGTTTCATTATATACAATTGCTTTAGTTTTATTCTAAAGTTATTACCGTCAGTGCAGGAGTTTTGTTTTATAATATTCCCATTTATACACCGAATGTGGCAGAGGAAAGTTTCATTATATACAATTACTTTAGTTTTATTCTAAAGTTATTACCGTCAGTGCAGGAGTTTTGTTTTATAATATTCCCATTTATACACCAAATGTGGCAGAGGAAAGTTTCATTATATACAATTGCTTTAGTTTTATTCTAAAGTTATTACCGTCAGTGCAGGAGTTTTGTTTTATAATATTCCCATTTATACACTGAATGTGGCAGAGGAAAGTTTCATTATATACAATTACTTTAGTTTTATTCTAAAGTTATTACCGTCAGTGCAGGAGTTTTGTTTTATAATATTGCCATTTATACACTGAATGTGGCAGAGGAAAGTTTCATTATATACAATTACTTTAGTTTTATTCTAAAGTTATTACCGTCAGTGCAGGAGTTTTGTTTTATAATATTCCCATTTATACACTGAATGTGGCAGAGGAAAGTTTCATTATATACAATTGCTTTAGTTTTATTCTAAAGTTATTACCGTCAGTGCAGGAGTTTTGTTTTATAATATTCCCATTTATACACCGAATGTGGCAGAGGAAAGTTTCATTATATACAATTACTTTAGTTTTATTCTAAAGTTATTACCGTCAGTGCAGGAGTTTTGTTTTATAATATTGCCATTTATACACTGAATGTGGCAGAGGAAAGTTTCATTATATACAATTACTTTAGTTTTATTCTAAAGTTATTACCGTCAGTGCAGGAGTTTTGTTTTATAATATTCCCATTTATACACTGAATGTGGCAGAGGAAAGTTTCATTATATACAATTGCTTTAGTTTTATTCTAAAGTTATTACCGTCAGTGCAGGAGTTTTGTTTTATAATATTCCCATTTATACACCGAATGTGGCAGAGGAAAGTTTCATTATATACAATTACTTTAGTTTTATTCTAAAGTTATTACCGTCAGTGCAGGAGTTTTGTTTTATAATATTCCCATTTATACACCAAATGTGGCAGAGGAAAGTTTCATTATATACAATTGCTTTAGTTTTATTCTAAAGTTATTACCGTCAGTGCAGGAGTTTTGTTTTATAATATTGCCATTTATACACTGAATGTGGCAGAGGAAAGTTTCATTATATACAATTGCTTTAGTTTTATTCTAAAGTTATTACCGTCAGTGCAGGAGTTTTGTTTTATAATATTCCCATTTATACACTGAATGTGGCAGAGGAAAGTTTCATTATATACAATTGCTTTAGTTTTATTCTAAAGTTATTACCGTCAGTGCAGGAGTTTTGTTTTATAATATTCCCATTTATACACCAAATGTGGCAGAGGAAAGTTTCATTATATACAATTGCTTTAGTTTTATTCTAAAGTTATTACCGTCAGTGCAGGAGTTTTGTTTTATAATATTGCCATTTATACACTGAATGTGGCAGAGGAAAGTTTCATTATATAGCCTACAATTGCTTTAGTTTTATTCTAAAGTTATTACCGTCAGTGCAGGAGTTTTGTTTTATAATATTCCCATTTATACACCGAATGTGGCAGAGGAAAGTTTCATTATATACAATTGCTTTAGTTTTATTCTAAAGTTATTACCGTCAGTGCAGGAGTTTTGTTTTATAATATTCCCATTTATACACTGAATGTGGCAGAGGAAAGTTTCATTATATACAATTGCTTTAGTTTTATTCTAAAGTTATTACCGTCAGTGCAGGAGTTTTGTTTTATAATATTGCCATTTATACACTGAATGTGGCAGAGGAAAGTTTCATTATATACAATTACTTTAGTTTTATTCTAAAGTTATTACCGTCAGTGCAGGAGTTTTGTTTTATAATATTCCCATTTATACACTGAATGTGGCAGAGGAAAGTTTCATTATATACAATTGCTTTAGTTTTATTCTAAAGCTATTACCGTCAGTGCAGGAGTTTTGTTTTATAATATTCCCATTTATACACTGAATGTGGCAGAGGAAAGTTTCATTATATACAATTGCTTTAGTTTTATTCTAAAGTTATTACCGTCAGTGCAGGAGTTTTGTTTTATAATATTCCCATTTATACACCGAATGTGGCAGAGGAAAGTTTCATTATATACAATTACTTTAGTTTTATTCTAAAGTTATTACCGTCAGTGCAGGAGTTTTGTTTTATAATATTCCCATTTATACACCAAATGTGGCAGAGGAAAGTTTCATTATATACAATTGCTTTAGTTTTATTCTAAAGTTATTACCGTCAGTGCAGGAGTTTTGTTTTATAATATTGCCATTTATACACTGAATGTGGCAGAGGAAAGTTTCATTATATACAATTGCTTTAGTTTTATTCTAAAGTTATTACCGTCAGTGCAGGAGTTTTGTTTTATAATATTCCCATTTATACACTGAATGTGGCAGAGGAAAGTTTCATTATATACAATTGCTTTAGTTTTATTCTAAAGTTATTACCGTCAGTGCAGGAGTTTTGTTTTATAATATTCCCATTTATACACCAAATGTGGCAGAGGAAAGTTTCATTATATACAATTGCTTTAGTTTTATTCTAAAGTTATTACCGTCAGTGCAGGAGTTTTGTTTTATAATATTGCCATTTATACACTGAATGTGGCAGAGGAAAGTTTCATTATATACAATTGCTTTAGTTTTATTCTAAAGTTATTACCGTCAGTGCAGGAGTTTTGTTTTATAATATTCCCATTTATACACCGAATGTGGCAGAGAAAAGTTTCATTATATACAATTGCTTTAGTTTTATTCTAAAGTTATTACCGTCAGTGCTGGAGTTTTGTTTTATAATATTCCCATTTATACACCGAATGTGGCAGAGGAAAGTTTCATTATATACAATTGCTTTAGTTTTATTCTAAAGTTATTACCGTCAGTGCAGGAGTTTTGTTTTATAATATTCCCATTTATACACCGAATGTGGCAGAGGAAAGTTTCATTATATACAATTACTTTAGTTTTATTCTAAAGTTATTACCGTCAGTGCAGGAGTTTTGTTTTATAATATTGCCATTTATACACCAAATGTGGCAGAGGAAAGTTTCATTATATACAATTGCTTTAGTTTTATTCTAAAGTTATTACCGTCAGTGCAGGAGTTTTGTTTTATAATATTGCCATTTATACACTGAATGTGGCAGAGGAAAGTTTCATTATATACAATTGCTTTAGTTTTATTCTAAAGTTATTACCGTCAGTGCAGGAGTTTTGTTTTATAATATTCCCATTTATACACTGAATGTGGCAGAGGAAAGTTTCATTATATACAATTGCTTTAGTTTTATTCTAAAGTTATTACCGTCAGTGCAGGAGTTTTGTTTTATAATATTGCCATTTATACACTGAATGTGGCAGAGGAAAGTTTCATTATATACAATTGCTTTAGTTTTATTCTAAAGTTATTACCGTCAGTGCAGGAGTTTTGTTTTATAATATTCCCATTTATACACCAAATGTGGCAGAGGAAAGTTTCATTATATACAATTGCTTTAGTTTTATTCTAAAGTTATTACCGTCAGTGCAGGAGTTTTGTTTTATAATATTCCCATTTATACACTGAATGTGGCAGAGGAAAGTTTCATTATATACAATTGCTTTAGTTTTATTCTAAAGTTATTACCGTCAGTGCAGGAGTTTTGTTTTATAATATTCCCATTTATACACCAAATGTGGCAGAGGAAAGTTTCATTATATACAATTGCTTTAGTTTTATTCTAAAGTTATTACCGTCAGTGCAGGAGTTTTGTTTTATAATATTGCCATTTATACACTGAATGTGGCAGAGGAAAGTTTCATTATATACAATTGCTTTAGTTTTATTCTAAAGTTATTACCGTCAGTGCAGGAGTTTTGTTTTATAATATTCCCATTTATACACCAAATGTGGCAGAGGAAAGTTTCATTATATACAATTGCTTTAGTTTTATTCTAAAGTTATTACCGTCAGTGCAGGAGTTTTGTTTTATAATATTGCCATTTATACACTGAATGTGGCAGAGGAAAGTTTCATTATATACAATTGCTTTAGTTTTATTCTAAAGTTATTACCGTCAGTGCAGGAGTTTTGTTTTATAATATTCCCATTTATACACCAAATGTGGCAGAGGAAAGTTTCATTATATACAATTGCTTTAGTTTTATTCTAAAGTTATTACCGTCAGTGCAGGAGTTTTGTTTTATAATATTCCCATTTATACACTGAATGTGGCAGAGGAAAGTTTCATTATATACAATTGCTTTAGTTTTATTCTAAAGTTATTACCGTCAGTGCAGGAGTTTTGTTTTATAATATTCCCATTTATACACCAAATGTGGCAGAGGAAAGTTTCATTATATACAATTGCTTTAGTTTTATTCTAAAGTTATTACCGTCAGTGCAGGAGTTTTGTTTTATAATATTGCCATTTATACACTGAATGTGGCAGAGGAAAGTTTCATTATATACAATTGCTTTAGTTTTATTCTAAAGTTATTACCGTCAGTGCAGGAGTTTTGTTTTATAATATTCCCATTTATACACTGAATGTGGCAGAGGAAAGTTTCATTATATACAATTGCTTTAGTTTTATTCTAAAGTTATTACCGTCAGTGCAGGAGTTTTGTTTTATAATATTGCCATTTATACACTGAATGTGGCAGAGGAAAGTTTCATTATATACAATTGCTTTAGTTTTATTCTAAAGTTATTACCGTCAGTGCAGGAGTTTTGTTTTATAATATTGCCATTTATACACCAAATGTGGCAGAGGAAAGTTTCATTATATACAATTGCTTTAGTTTTATTCTAAAGTTATTACCGTCAGTGCTGGAGTTTTGTTTTATAATATTCCCATTTATACACTGAATGTGGCAGAGGAAAGTTTCATTATATACAATTGCTTTAGTTTTATTCTAAAGTTATTACCGTCAGTGCAGGAGTTTTGTTTTATAATGTGAGTTTGTTTCTTATTTATTTTATTGTTTATATTTTTTGTGATGTTTTATTTGTCGTGGCATTTTATTTATGATGTCTTAATTCAGAGTATTTTTATTTTATTTTTTTAGTAAAAGTGTAGTTTATGTATTTTATTTTTGTTCACTGCTTTATAGAAATTAAACCCATTTTTTCTTCAATCAATTCTTCCTTTATATTATTTTCAGATTTTTTTTCTTTTTTTACAAATGGTCGGTCTTTATTTTTTACTCTGCTACCTGATATGTGTTTGAAGATTGATCAAACAGTTCGTGGTAATGAATTGTAAGTAACTCGATTCAACAGGAACCAAAACTCTAAAAAACAGCAACTACAAAACAAAACAAAAAAGGTTGTTTTCGTTCTTGGTATTCCTTTTTTTACCAGGTGATGTATTTCTTATGAAATATCTCTTCTCACGAGATGCATGTATCCCTTCTCTTCTGCAAGAAGAGACGTATCTCTTCTCACGCTGCTGCTTTTTAAAACTTGTTCAAACTAAAAGCTCACTGAATGTCAATTTCGCTGAACGTGGAAGATTAGTTGCATAAAACAGCCACACTACAATCTAGCAGAAATTATGTTTGTTTTACAGACTAGATTAGGGCAAAACTAATATCACAGCTTCATAATGCTTTTGACTAGGCTATTGTTCTCCCAGAAAATGAAAAGGTGCTTTTTATTGTTGTAGCATAGTGATCAATGAGCATCAAGCATGCAGTTGTGTGTGTATTATTTTTATAATACCAATAGCATTGGATTGTAAAATTCCATCCATAAAGTAAAAGCAGTAAGCTATATACAGTACACTTCACACTTTGATTACTATACTCCACTAGCAGTATTACAGTAAATGTGATACAGTACTTTTCTATAAAATGGCACACATAAAATTATGTAGTAGGATATTTTTGGATAGTTTATGGCTTACCACTGAATTAGATTACATTGTTAATTGTAATTCAGAAAACTACTGATATTTCTAACTGTAATCTATACTAAATTACATATGTTACATTTCTACAAATTTGTTCTGCTACAGTGTCGGCAGCTTTTGGAATTCTGCTACTGGCAGCCTTGAAACTTTTCGCAAACCTGGTTAAATGGGGTTGAGTTGCACGGGGGTTTAGCTGCACGAGGGTTTAGTTAAATTGGTTCAGTTCCCTGGTGGTTTAGTTACACGAGGGTTCAGCTGCACAGGGGTTCGGTTATACAGAGGTTCAGTTGCACGGTGGTTCAGTTACACGCACACCAACATAGTTTATACAGATGACTTGGGTGTCCTAGATAATAATATTAGCGCATTTTGAGAATTCAGGGTTAAAGAATAGGTTAAAAAATTAATGTCAAGTAGACTGAGTCGCTTAGACTGGGAATAAACGACAGAGAAGTGGTGTTAGGTAACAAAAAAATAATCAAGTGAATACCTTCACTAACCACGGTAGAATTATAAGTTAATATGGTAGATGCAGTGGAGATGTAAAACGTAGTATGGTGAAGACACATGATTTTCCTTTGCAGTTAAGAAAAAACACCCTTTGAAAAAAATATTGGAAGCATAGTAAGATAAGTGTTAGAAAGTAAGATTAGAATAATGGAAACCACGTTAGTGGTGGTGGTCAATTCTGGCCCTTAAACTTGGGGTAAAGGCCGATGAAGATTTGACTAGCCGTAGGCTACATCAGAAAACAATCTGTACGAAAAATGTGATTGGATCCCACTTTCTCTTGTTATAATAAAAGAAAGGTTAAGACAGATAAGACCATATTCTACGGATGAATCATAGAAGGGATTGCAAAGATTGTACTGTGTGGTCATCCATCTGGCACAAACAAAAGGCCGATGAAGGGTAAAGGCCGATGAAGATTTGACTAGCCGTAGGCTACAGCAGAAAATAATCTGTACAAAAATGTGATTGAATCCCACTTTCTATTGTTATAATAAAAGAAAGGTTAAGATAGATAGACCATATTCGACGGATGAATCATAGAGGGGATTGCAAAAGATTGTACCGTGTGGTCCATTTGACACAAAATAAAGTCAGAATGTCCCCGAACAGTGTAGGTAGGGGTCAAAGAAAGGAGATTCAAGAAATTGGAACTTCAATGGGAGGAGTAGATTGAAGCTTTGAATTAATTGTTGCGAGGATTTTCCGCAGTCATATTGAATTAAGGTGTCTTGGTGCTACAACGAGTTGTTAGTAGTAAAGATAGTAGATGTAAGCTTCGTTATGTGCAAACAAGAGAAGGTTGAATCTCCTGTAATAATGATCAAAAAAATTCCCACAAAAGAAAAATTTTAAGAATATTGCCTAGAACCCTCTAATGGACGCAATTCCCTGATAAACCATCGCCCATAAAACAAGGGGTAAGAGCTCATATGGCACTTGTGACGAGGCAAGAAGAGCTAAGAGCCAAGAGCTCATATGGTATGAGCTCTAAAAAAATTCTAAGAATCAACAGATTGATTTAAAAGAAAAATCAGAGGCTTAATGCATGTCAGGATTTAAAATAAGAGCTCTGAGTCACGATGTCCTTCTAAATATCAAAATTCATTAAGATCCGATCACCCACTCGTAAGTTATAAATACCTCATTTTTTCCAATTTTTCCTCCCCCTTTAGCCCCCCAGATGGTCGAATCTGGAAAAACGACTTTATCAAGTCAATTTGTGCAGCTCCCTGACACACCTACCAATTTTCATCGTCCTAGCACGTCCAGAAGCACCAAACTCGCCAAATCATTGAACCCCTCCCCCCCCAAGTCACCCAGAGAGAGCGAATCCAGTACGGTTACGTCAATCACGTATCAAAGACATTTGCTTATTCTATCCACCAAGCTTCATCTCGATTCCTCCACTCCAAGCGTTTTCCAAGATTTCCCCCTCCAGCTCCCCCCAATATCAACAGATCTGTCCGGGATTTAAAATAAGAGCTCTGAGACATGAATTCCTTCTAAATATCAAATTTAATTAAGATCCGGTCACCCGTTCAAGTTAAAAATACCTCAATTTTTCCAATTTTTCCAAATTAACACCCCCAAGCTCCTCCAAAGAGAACAGATCCGTTCCAATTATGTCAATCCCGTATCTAGAACTTGTGCTTATTCTTTCCATCAAGTTTCATCCCGATCTCTCCACTTTAAGTGTTTTCCAAGATTTCTGTTTCCCTCCTCCAACCCCCTATGTCCCCGGATCCAATTCGAGTCGAGAATGGAGCATTTAAGACATAAGATCATTCTATATATATCAAGTTTCATTAAGACCCGATCATCTATCCGTAAGATAAAAATACCCCAGTTTTCACGTTTTCTAAGAATTCCGGTTTTCCCCTCCAACTCCCCCAATGTCACAGGATCTGGTCAGAATTTGAAATTAGAGCTTCAAAGCACAAGATCCTTCTAAATATCAAGTTTTGTTAAGATCTGGTCACCCGTTCGTAAGTTACAAATACCTCATTTTTCCGAATTACCCCCCCCCCCCCCCAACTCCACCAAAGAGAACAGATCCGGTCCGGTTATGTCAGTCACGTATTTTAGACAGGTTTTTATTCTTCCCATCCAGTTCCATCCTGATCTCTCCGCTTTAAGTATTTTTTTAAGATTTACGGTCCCTCCCCCCAACTGCCACCCCCAATAACGCTGGATCCGGTTGAGATTTAAAATAAGAGATCTGAGTTACGAGGTCCTTCTGAATATGAAGTTTCATGAAGATCCGATCACTCCTTCGTAAGTTAAAAATACGTCTTTTTTTCAGAATTAACCCCACCCCCAAATAAAGCGGATCCGTTCCAATTATGGCAATCACGTATCTAAGACTTCTGCTTATTTTTCCCACCAAGTTTCATCCCGATCCCTCTAATCTAAGCGTTTTCCATGATTTTAGGTCCCCCCAAACTCCCCCCAATGTCACCAGATCCGGTCGGGATTTAAAATAAGAGCTTTGAGACACGATATCTATCTAAATATCAACTTTCACTTGAGATCTGATCACTCCTACGTAAGTTAAAAATATCTCATTTTTTCTAATTTTTCAGAATTACCCCCCCCCCCCACCCAACTACCCCAAAGAGAGCGGATCCGTTCCGGTTATGTCAATCATGTATCAAGGACTTGTTCTTGTTTTTCCCACCAATTTTCATCCCGATCCCTCCACTCTAAGTGTTTTCCAAGATTTTAGGTTTCCCCTCCCAACTCCTCCCAATGTCACCAGATCCGGTCGGGATTTAAAATAGCAGCTCTGAGACATGATAGTCTTCCAAACATCCAATTTCATTAAGATCTGATCAACCGTTCGTAAGTTAAAAATACTTTGTTTTTTCTATTTTTCCGAATTAATTGGTCCCCACTCCCCCCAGATGGTCAAATAGGGAACACGACTATTTTAATTTAATCTGGTCCGGTCCCTGATACGCCTGCCAAATTTCATCGTCCTAGCTTACCTGGAAGTGCATAAAGTAGCAAAACCGGGACCGACAGACAGACCGACAGAATTTGCGATTGCTATAAGTCACTTGGTTAATACCAAGTGCCATAAAAAATCGGAGCACAATCTCTATAAAAAAAAAAGAAGTTACGAGTAAGATACAATCTATATATATAAAAATAAGTTGTCTGTGTTTCTGTGTGTCTAGTGATGTCATGTTTGTGTGTCGACTGACGTCATGTTTGTTGACTGACGATTTACAGACCGGGACATCGGGACACAAATGACGACCGGGACACCGGGACATAGGGAATATAAATGACGACCGGGACACTCAAAGAGAAAGCGACCGGGACACAAGAAATGTTCGATTAGCAATCACCATCAACAAAGCACCGGGACACAAATGACGACCGGGAAAAAGGGAATATAAATGACGACCAGGACACTCAAAGAGAAATTACAGACCGGGACACCGGAACACAAATGACGACCGGGACACCGGGACACAGGGAATATAAATGACGACCGCGACACAGGGAAATAACAACAATGGGGACGCCGGGGGGGCACAGGGGGATATATAAATGACGACGGGGACACAGGGAATGTTCGATTAGCAATCACCATCAACAAAACTCAAGGGCAATCATTAGAATAATGAGGTATAGATCTGAATACAGATTGCTTTTCCCATGGACAATTATATGTTGCATGTTCAAGAGTCGGTACCTGACAATCTATTTATATGCACGAACAATGGGACAGCCAAGAATGTTGTATATTCGCAAGTTTTACGTAGTTAAAAATATATATATATATATATATATATATATATATATATATATATATATATTCGCAGGTGGGACACAGGGACACAACTACAATAGCGCGTAACTAATATGGCACGTAACGACTTACGCGCGGGGGGGGGTTGGAAGCGCCCCCATCAACTAGGTGTTGGGTGGTGCAAAGCTCCACCCCAACAGCTAGTATATATATATATATATATATATATATATATATATATATATATATATATATATATATATATATATATATATATATATATATATATATATATATACTAATATCTTTATAAGTGAGCAATAATTGGGTATTTATTTATTTTTTCTCGAAAACGGCTCCATATTTTTTCGGGAAAATTGGCATCCTGGTATATTCTGGCCTAAAACGCAATTTACATAGCTCAGAAGTATGAGAAAATTCGTAAAGAGCCTTAATTTTGAAAAAAAAAATTACGTGAGTGACATCATCTACGTGAGAGGACGGTTAATTCGGAAAAATTAGAAAAAAAATGGAGGTATTTTTAACTTATGAACGGGTGATCGGATCTTATTGAAATTTTATATTTAGAAGGATATCGTGTCTCAGAACTCTTGTTATAAATCCCGACTGGATCAGGTGACATGGAGGGGGGAACCTAAAATCTTGGAAAACGCGTAAGAGTGGAGAGATCGGGATGAAAAATAGGCACAAGTCTTAGATACGTGATTGACATAACCGGAACGGATCCGCTCTCTTTGGGGGAGTTGGGGGGAGGGTTAGTTCTGTAAAACTAGAAAAATGAGGTATTTTTAACTTACGTAGGAGTGATCGGATCTTTATGAAATTCCATATTTACAAGTACCTTGTTACTCAGATCTCTTATTTCAAATCCCAGCCGGATTCAGTGTCATTTGGGGGAGTTGAGGGGGGGCCGGAAATCTTGGAAAACGCTTAGAGTGAGGAGATCAAGATAATTCTTGGTGGGGAGAATAAGCACAAGTCGAAGATACGATACTGACATAACCGGACCGGATCCACTCTCTTTGGGGGATATGGGGGAGGATAGTTCAGAAAATTAGAAAAAATGAGGTATTTGTAACTTATGAACGGGTGATCAGGTCTGATATTTACCAGATCCGGTGACATTGGGGGGGAGATGGAAGGAGAAACCGGAAATCTTGGAAAACGTGGAAATTGAGGTATCTTTATCTTACGAATAGGTGATCGAATCTTAATGAAAATTGATATGTAGAAAGATCTTGTGTCTCAGATGCTCCATTTTCAATTCAAATCGAATCCGGGGACATAGTGGGGTTGAGGGTTGAAACAGAAATCTTGGAAAACGCTTAGAGCGGAGAGATCGGGATGAGACTTGATGGGAAGAAAAAACACAGATTGTCATAATTGAAACGGATTCGCTCTCTTTGGGGGAGTTGGGGAGGGGGAATTTCCAGTGCTTTGGCGAGCTCGGTGCTTCTGGACGTGCTAGGACGACAAAAATTGATAGGAATGTCAGGGACCCGTACAAATTGACTTGATGACAGTCGTTTCCCTGACTCGACCATCTGGGGGGCCGGAGGGAGAGAAAAAATTGAAAAAATTAACTTACGTGGGTGATCAGATCTTAATGAAATTTAATATTTAGAGGGACTTTGTGTCTCAGAGCTCTTATTTTAAATCCCGACCATATCCGGTGATATTGGGGGAGTTGGTGGGGGAAACGAGAAACCTCGGAGAACGCTTAGAGTGGAGAGA